>NW_027099317.1:0-104061 GCF_031753505.1 Anomalospiza imberbis
TGAAAGAAGAGGGGCCAGCCCTGGTTCCAGATATCCGTTTGTCGGGTTCACTTGGGACTGTCAGGGAAGCACAGGTTTGAGGTGGGGGCAGGTTGGGTCTGGGAGATATCCGTGCTCATTTGGATTTTTTGGAGGTGGCCGGCCACTCAGGACCACAGGCCCCCGTAGAGAAAGACCGGCCCTTTACCCTGGGCAAGAAAAGCGGCCAGCCCAGGTTATAGATGTCAGTTTTTAGTGTTAGCTTGGGATTGTCAGGGCAGCAAAGGTTTGAGGTGGGGGCAGGTTGGGTCTGGGAGATATCCCTGTTCATTTGGATATGTTGGCGGCAGCCGGCCTCTCAGGGCCACAAGCCCCTGGAGACAAAGTCTGACCCTTTTCCCTGGGAAAAGAAAAGTTGCCAGCCCAGGTTCCTGATGTCAGTTTGTAGGGTTCCCTTGGGACTGTCAGGGCAGCACATTTTTGAGGTGGGGGCAGGTTGGGTCTGGGTGATATCCTTGTTCATTTTGGTATTTATGAGGTGCCAGCCACTCAGGGCCACAGGCCCCTGGAGACAAAGACCGGCCCTTTTCCCTGTGAAAGAAGAGGGGCCAGCCCTGGTTCCAGATGTCTGTTTGTAGGGTTCCCTTGGGACTGTCAGGGCAGCACTGGTTTTAGGTGGGGGCAGGTTGGGTCTGGGAGATATCCTTGTTCATTTTGATTTTTTGGAGGCGGCTGGTAAATCAAGGCCACAGGCCCCTGGAGACAAAGTCCGGCCCTTTCCCCTGGGAAAGATAAGTGGCAAGCCCAGGTTCCAGATGACAGTTTGTAAAGTTCACTTGGGAATGTCAGGGCAGCACAGTTTTGAGGTGGGGGCAGGTTGGGTCTGGGAGATATCCTTGTTCATTTTGATTTTTTGGAGGCGGCGGGTCACTCAGGGCCACAGGCCCCTGGAGAGAAAGATTGGCTTTTTTCCCTGGGAAAGAAAAGCGGCCAGCCCAGGTTATAGATGTCAGTTTTTATGGTTCCCATTGGATTGTCAGGGCAGCACAGGTTTGATGTGGGGGCAGGATGGGTCTGGGAGATATCCTTGTTCATTTGGATATTTTGGAGGCAGCCCGCCTCTCAGGGCCACAGGCCCCTGGAGACAAAGTCTGGCCCTTTTCCCTGGGAAAGAAAAGTTGCCATCCCAGGTTCCTGATGTCAGTTTGTAGGGTTCCATTGGGACTGTCAGGGCAGCACAGGTTTGAGGTGGGGGCAGGTTGGGTCTGTGTCGCATTCTTGATCGTTCCGATTTGCTGGAGATGGCTGGCCATTCAGGTCCACAGGCTCCTGGAGAGAAAGACCGGCCCTTTACCCTGGTAAAGAAATGTGGCCAGCCCAGGTTCCAGATATCAGTTTGTAGGGTTCCCTTGGGGCTGTCAGGACAGCAGTGGTTTGAGGTAGGGGCAGGTTGGGTCTGGGGCACATCCTTGATCGTTCCGATTTTTTGGAGGTGGCTGGCCACTCAGGGCCACAGGCCACTGGAGACAAAGACCGGCCATTTTCCCTGGGAAAGAAAGAGGCCAGCCCAGGTTCCTGATGTCAGTTTGTAGGGTTTCCTTGGGACTGTCAGGGCAGGACAGGTTTTGAGGTGGGGGCAGGTTGGGTCTGGGAGATATCCGAGTTCATTTGGATTTTTTGGAGGCAGCCGGCCTCTCTGGGCCACAGGTCCCTAGGGATAAAGACCGGTCCTTTTCCCTGGGAAAGAAAAGTTGCCAGGCCAGGTTCCTGATGTCAGTTTTTAGGGTTCCCTTGGGCCTGTCAGGGCAGCACAGGTTTGAGGTGGGGGCAGGTTGGGTCTGGGGCACATCTTTGATCGCTCCGATTTTTTGGAGATGGCTGGCCCCTCACTACCACAGGCCACCGGAGAGAAAGACCGGCCCTTTACCCTGGGAAAGAAAAGCGGCCAGCCCTGGTTACTGATGTCAGTTCGTAAAGTTCCCTTGGGACTGTCAGGGCAGCACAGGTTTGAGGTGGGGGCGGGTGGGGTCTGGGCGATATCCTTGTTCATTTGGATATTTTGGAGGCAGCCGGCCTCTCAGGGCCACAGGCCACTGGAGACCAAGTCTGGCCCTTTTCCCTGGGAAAGAAAAGTGGCCAGTCCGCGTTCCTGATGTCAGTTTCTAGGGTTCCCTTGGGGCTGTCAGGGCAGCACAGGTTTTGAGGTGGGGGCAGGTTGGGTCTGGGTGATATCCTTGTTCATTTTGATATTTATGAGGTGCCAGCCACTCAGGGCCACAGGCCCCTGGAGACAAAGACCGGCCCTTTACCCTGTAAGAGAAGAGGGGCCAGCCCTGGTTCAAGATGTCCGTTTGTAGGGTTCCCTTTGGACTGTCAGGGCAGCACAGTTTTGAGATGGGGGCAGGTTGGGTCTGTGCGATATCCTTGTTCACTTTGATTTTTTCAAGGCGGCTGGTCACTCAGGGCCACAGGCCCCTGGAGAGAAAGATTGGACCTTTACCCTGGGAAAGAAAAGCGGCCAGCCAAGGTTGTAGATGTCTGTTTTTATGGTTCCCTTGGGATTGTCAGGGCAGCACAGGTTTGAGGTGGGGGCAGGTTGGGTCTGGGAGATATCCTTGTTCATTTGGATATTTTGGAGGCAGCCGGCCTCTCAGGGCCACAGGCCCCTGGAGACAAAGACCGGCCCTTTTCCCTTGGAAAGAAAAGTGGCCAGCTCAGGTTCCTGATGTCAGTTTGTTGTGTTCCCTTGGGGCTGTCGGGACAGCACTGGTTTGAGGTGGGGGCAGGTTGGGTTTGGGACACATCCTTGATCGCTCCGATTTTTTGGAGATGGCTGGCCCCTCAGTACCACAGACCCCCGGAGAGAAAGACCGGCCCTTTACCCTGGGAAAGAAAAGCGGCCAGCCCAGGTTCCTGATGTCAGTTTGTAGGGTTCCCTTGGGACTGTCAGGGCAGCACAGGTTTGAGGTGGGGGCGGGTTGGGTCTGGGAGATATCCTTGTTCATTTGGATATTTTGGAGGCAGCCGGCCTCTCAGCGCCACAGGCCCCTGGAGACATAATCTGGCCCTTTTCCCTTGGAAAGAAAAGTGGCCAGCTCAGGTTCCTGATGTCAGTTTGTAGGGTTCCCTTGGGACTGTCAGGGCAGCACAGGTTTGAGGTGGGGGCAGGTTGGGTCTGGGAGATATCCTTGTTCATTTGGATATTTTGGAGGCCGCCGGCCACTCAGGGCCACAGGCCCCTGGAGACAAAGACCGGTCCTTTTCCCTGGGAACGAGAAGTGGGCAGCCCAGGTTCCTGATGTCAGTTTCTTGGGTTCCCTTGGGACTGTCAGGGCAGCACAGGTTTGAGGTGGGGGCAGGTTGGGTCTGGGAGATATCCGTGTTCATTTGGATTTTTTGGAGGTGGCCGGCCACTCAGGACCACAGGTCCCCGTAGAGAAAGACCGGCCCTTACCCTGGGAAAGAAAAGCGGCCAGCCCAGGTTATAGATGTCAGTTTTTAGTGTTAGCTTGGGATTGTCAGTGCAGCAAAGGTTTGAGGTGGGGGCAGGTTGGGTCTGGGAGATATCCCTGTTCATTTGGATATGTTGGCGGCAGCCGGCCTCTCAGGGCCACAAGCCCCTGGAGACAAAGTCTGAGCCTTTTCCCTGGGAAAAGAAAAGTTGCCAGCCCAGGTTCCTGATGTCAGTTTGTAGGGTTCCCTTGGGACTGTCAGGGCAGCACTGGTTTGATGTGGGGGCAGGTTGGGTCTGGGAGATATCCTTGTTCATTTTGTTTTTTTGGAGGCGGCTGGTCAATCAAGGCCACAGGCCCCTGGAGGGCAAGACCGGCCCTTTACCCTGGGAAAGAAAAGTTGACAGCCCAGGTTCCTGATGTCAGTTTTTAGGGTTCCCTTGGGACTGTCGGGACAGCACAGGTTTGAGGTGGGGGCAGGTTGGGTCTGGGCGATATCCTTGTTCATTTGGATATGTTTGCTGCAGCCGGCCTCTCAGGGCCAAGGGCCCCTGGAGACAAAGACCGGCCCTTTACCCTGGTAAAGAAATGTGGCCAGCCCAGGTTCCAGATATCAGTTTGTAGGGTTCCCTTGGGACTCCAGGGCAGCACAGTTTTGAGGTGGGGGCAGGTTGGATTTAGGGCACATCCTTGATCGCTCTGATTTTTTGGAGGTGGCTGGCCCCTCCAGACCACAGGCCCCTGCAGACAAAGACCGGTCCTTTTCCCTGGGAACGAGAAGTGGGCAGCCCAGGTTCCTGATGTCCGTTTCTAGGGTTCCCGTGGGACTGTCAGGGCAGTACAGGTTTGAGGGTGGGGCAGGTTGGGTCTGCGTCGCATCCTTGATCGTTCCGATTTTTTGGAGGTGGCTGGCCCCTCCAGGTCCACAGGCCCCTGGAGACAAAGACCGGCCACTTTCCCTTGGAAAGAAAAGTTGCCAGCCCAGCTTCCTGATGTCAGTTTGTAGGGTTCCGTTGGGACTGTCAGGGCAGCACAGGTTTGAGGTGGGGGCAGGTTGGGTCTGGGAGATATCCTTGTTCATTTGGATATTTTGGAGGCCGCCGGCCATTCAGGGCCACAGGCCCCTGGAGACAAAGTCTGGCCCTTTTCCCTGGGAAAGAAAAATTGCCAGCCCAGGTCCCTGATGTCAGTTTCTTGGGTTCCCTTGGGACTGTCAGGGCAGCACAGGTTTGAGGTGGGGGCAGGTTGGGTTTGGGGCACATCCTTGATCGTTCCGATTTGCTGGAGGTGGCTGGCCCCTCCGGGCCACAGGCCACTGGAGACAAAGACCGGCCATTTTCCCTGGGAAAGAAAGTGGCCAGCCCAGGTTCCTGATGTCAGCTTGTAGGGTTCCCTTGGGACTGTCAGGGCAGCACAGTTTTGAGGTGGGAGCAGGTTGGGTCTGGGAGATATCCTTGTTCATTTGGATATGTAGAGGCAGCCGGCCTCTCAGGGCCACAGGCCCTTGGAGACAAAGTCTGGCCCTTTTCCCTGGGCAAGAAAAGTGGCCAGCCCGGGTTCCTGATGTCAGTTTTTAGGGTTCCCTTGGGACTGTCAGGGCAGCACAGTTTTCAGGTGGGGGCAGGTTGGGTCTGGGATATATCCTTGTTCATTTAGATATCTTGGAGGCAGCCAGCCAATCAGGGCCGCAGGCCCCTGGAGACAAAGTCCAGCCCTTATCCCTGTGAAATACAAGTTGCCAGCCCAGGTTCCAGATGTCAGTTTTTAGGGTTCCCTTGGGACTGTCAGGGCAGCACAGGTTTGAGGTGGGGGCAGGTTGGGTCTGGGAGATATCCTTGTTCATTTGGATATATTGGAGGCCGCCGGCCACTCAGGGCCACAGGCCCCTGCAGACAAAGACCGGTCCTTTTCCCTGGGAACGAGAAGTGGGCTGCCCAGGTCCCTGATGTCAGTTTCTTGGGTTCCCTTGGGACTGTCGGGGCAGCACAGTTTTGAGGTGGGGGCAGGTTGGGTTTGGGGCACATCCTTGATCGTTCCGATTTTTTGGAGGTGGCTGGCCCCTCCAGACCAAAGGCCCCTGGAGACAAAGACCGGTCCTTTTCCCTGGGAACGAGAAGTGGGCAGCCCAGGTTCCTGATGTCCGTTTCTAGGGTTCCCTTGGGACTGTCAGGGCAGTACAGGTTTGAGGGTGGGGCAGGTTGGGTCTGTGTCGCATCCTTGATCGTTCCGATTTTTTGGAGGTGGCTGGCCCCTCCAGGCCCACAGGCTCCTGGAGACAAAGACCGGCCACTTTCCCTTGGAAAGAAAAGCGGCCAGCCCAGCTTCCTGATGTCAGTTTGTAGGGTTCCGTTGGGACTGTCAGGGCAGCACAGGTTTGAGGTGGGGGCAGGTTGGGTCTGGGAGATATCCTTGTTCATTTGGATATTTTGGAGGCCGCCGGCCATTCAGGGCCACAGGCCCCTGGAGACAAAGTCTGGCCCTTTTCCCTGGGAAAGAAACGTTGCCATCCCAGGTTCCTGATGTCAGTTTGTAGGGTTCCCTTGGGGCTGTCAGGGCAGCACAGGTTTGAGTTGGGGGCAGGTTGGGTTTGGGGCACATCCTTGATCGTTCCGATTTGCTGGAGGTGGCTGGCCCCTCCGGGCCACAGGCCACTGGAGACAAAGACCGGCCATTTTCCCTGGGAAAGAAAGTGGCCAGCCCAGGTTCCTGATGTCAGCTTGTAGGGTTCCCTTGGGACGGTCAGGGCAGCACAGTTTTGAGGTGGGAGCAGGTTGGGTCTGGGAGATATCCTTGTTCATTTGGATATGTAGAGGCAGCCGGCCTCTCAGGGCCACAGGCCCCTGGAGACACAGTCTGGCCCTTTTCCCTGGGCAAGAAAAGTGGCCAGCCCGGGTTCCTGATGTCAGTTTTTAGGGTTCCCTTGGGACTGTCAGGACAGCACAGTTTTCAGGTGGGGGCAGGTTGGGTCTGGGATATATCCTTGTTCATTTAGATATCTTGGAGGCAGCCAGCCAATCAGGGCCGCAGGCCCCTGGAGACAAATTCCAGCCCTTATCCCTGAGAAAGAAAAGTTGCCAGCCCAGGTTCCAGATGTCAGTTTTTAGGGTTCCCTTGGGACTGTCAGGGCAGCACAGGTTTGAGGTGGGGGCAGGTTGGGTCTGGGAGATATCCTTGTTAATTTGGATATATTGGAGGCCGCCGGCCACTCAGGGCCACAGGCCCCTGCCGACAAAGACCAGTCCTTTTCCCTGGGAACGAGAAGTGGGCTGCCCAGGTCCCTGATGTCAGTTTCTTGGGTTCCCTTGGGACTGTCGGGGCAGCACAGGTTTGAGGTGGGGGCAGGTTGGGTTTGGGGCACATCCTTGATCGTTCCGATTTTTTGGAGGTGGCTGGCCCCTCCGGGCCACAGGCCACTTGGGAAAAAGACCAGGCATTTTCCCTGGGAAAGAAAGTGGCCAGATAAGGTTCCTGATGACAATTTGAAGTGTTCCCTTGGGACTGTCAAGGCAGCACAGTTTAGAGGTGGGGGCAGGTTGGGTCTGGGAGATATCCGAGTTCATTTGGATTTTTTGGAGGTGGCTGGCCCCTCCGGGCCACAGGCCACTTGGGAAAAAGACCAGGCATTTTCCCTGGGAAAGATAGTGGCCAGCCCAGGTTCCTGATGTCAGTTTGTAGGGTTCCCTTGGGGCAGTCAGGACAGCACAGGTTTGAGGTGGGGGCAGGTTGGGTCTGGGAGATATCCTTGCTCATTGGGATATTTATGAGGTGCCGGCCACGCAGGGCCACAGGCCCCTGGAGAAAAAGCCCGGCCCATTCCACTGGGAAAGAAAAATTGCCAGCCCAGGTTCCAGATGTCAGTTTGTAGGGTTCCCTTGGGGCTGTCAGGACAGCACAGGTTTGAGGTGGGGGCAGGTTGGGTCTGGGAGATATCCTTGCTCATTGGGATATTTATGAGGTGCCGGCCACGCAGGGCCACAGGCCCCTGGAGGAAAAGCCCGGCCCATTCCACTGGGAAAGAAAAATTGCCAGCCCAGGTTCCTGATGTCAGTTTGTAGGGTTCCCTTGGGGCTGTCAGGACAGCACAGGATTGAGGTGGGGGCAGGTTGGGTCTGGGAGATATCCTTGCTCATTGGGATATTTATGAGGTGCCGGCCACGCAGGGCCACAGGCCCCTGGAGAAAAAGCCCGGCCCATTCCACTGGGAAAGAAAAATTGCCAGCCCAGGTTCCAGATGTCAGTTTGTAGGGTTCCCTTGGGGCTGTCAGGACAGCACTGGTTTGAGGTGGGGGCAGGTTGGGTTTGGGGCACATCCTTGATTTTTCCGATTTTTTGGAGGTGGCTGGTCCCTCCGGGCCACAGGCCACTAGAGACAAAGTCCGGCCATTTTCCCTGGGAAAGAACGTGGCCAGCCCAGGTTCCTGATGTCAGTTTGTAGGGTTCCCTTGGGACTGTCAGGGCAGGACAGGTTTTGAGGTGGGGGCAGGTTGGGTCTGGGAGATATCCTTGTTCATTTGGATTTTTTGGAGGCAGCCGGCCTCTCTGCACCACAGGTCCCCGGAGGGAAAGACCGGTCCTTTTCCCTGGGAACGAAACGTGGGCAGCCCAGGTTCCTGATGTCAGTTTGTAGGATTTCCTTGGGACTGTCAGGGCAGCACTGGTTTGAGGTAGGGGCAGGTTGGATTTGGGGCACATCCTTGATCGTTCCGATTTTTTGGAGGTGGCTGGCCACTCAGGGCCACAGGCCACTGGAGACAAAGACCGGCCATTTTCCCTGGGAAAGAAAGTGGCCAGCCCAGGTTCCTGATATCACTTTGTAGGGTTTCCTTGGGACTGTCAGGGCAGGACAGGTTTTGAGGTGGGGGCAGGTTGGGTCTGGGAGATATCCGAATTTATTTGGATTTTTTGGAGGCAGCCGGCCTCTCTGGGCCACAGGTCCCTGGAGATAAGACCGGTCCTTTTCCCTGGGAAAGAAAAGTTGCTAGTCCAGGTTCCTGATGTCAGTTTGTAGGGTTCCCTTGGGCCGGTCAGGGCAACACAGGTTTGAGTTGGGGGCAGGTTGGGTCTGCTAGATATCCTTGTTCCTTTAGATATCTTGGCGGCAGCCGGCCTCTAAGGGCCACAGGCCCGTGGAGACAAAGTCTGGCCCTTTTCCCTGGGAAAGAAAAGTTGCCAGCCCAGGTTCCTGATGTCAGTTTGTAGGGTTCCCTGGGGACTGTCAGGGCAGCACTGGTTTGAGGTGGGGGCAGGTTGGGTCTGGGAGATATCCTTGTTCATTTGGATATGTTGGAGGCAGCCGGCTTCTCAGGGCCACAGGCCCCTGGAGACATAGTCTGGCCCTTTTCCCTGGGAAAGAAAAGTGGCCAGTCCGCGTTCCTGATGTCAGTTTGTAGGGTTCCCTTGGGACTGTCTAGGCAGCACAGGTTTGAGGTGGGGGCAGGTTGGGTCTTGGTGATATCATTGTTCATTTCGATATTTATGAGGTGCCAGCCACTCAGGGCCACAGGCCCCTGGAGACAGAGACCGGCCCTTTACCCTGCGAAAGAAGAGGGGCCAGCCCTGGTCCCAGATGTCCGTTGGTAGGGTTCCCTTGGGACTGTCAGGGCAGCACAGGTTTGAGGTGGGGGCAGGTTGGGTCTGGGAGATATCCTTTTTCATTTTGATTTTTTGGAGGCGGCTGGTCACTCAGGGCCACAGGCCCCTGGAGACAAAGTCTGGCCCTTTTCCCTGGGAAAGATAAGTGGCAAGCCCAGGTTCCAGATGACAGGTTGTCGGGTTCACTTGGGACTGTCAGGGCAGCACAGGTTTGAGGTGGGGGCAGGTTGGGTCTGGGAGATATCCTAGTTCATTTGGATTTTTTGGAGATGGCCGGCCACTCAGGACCACAGGCCCCTGGTGAGAAAGACCGGCCCTTTACCCTGGGAAAGAAAAGCGGCCAGCCCAGGTTATAGATGTCAGTTTTTAGGGTTCCCTTGGGATTGTCAGGGCAGCACAGTTTTGAGGTGGGGGCGGGTTCGGACTGGGAGGTATCCTTGGTTATTTGGATATTTTGGCGGCAGCCCGCCTCTCAGGGCCACAGGCCCCTGGAGACAAAGTCTGGCCCTTTTCCCTGGGAAAGAAAAGTTGCCATCCCAGGTTCCTGACGTCAGTTTGTAGGGTTCCCTTGGGACTGTCAGGGCAGCACAGTTTTGAGGTGGGGGCAGGTTGGGTCTGGGAGATATCCTAGTTAATTTGGATTTTTTTGAGTTGGCTGGTCACTCAGGGCCACAGGCCCCTGGAGAGAAAGATTGGCCCTTTTCCCTGGGAAAGAAAAGCGGCCAGCCCAGGTTATAGATGTCTGTTTTTATGGTTCCCTTGGGATTGTCAGGGCAGCACAGGTTTGATGTGGGGGCAGGATGGGTCTGGGAGATATCCTTGTTCATTTGGATATTTTGGAGCCAGCCCGCCTCTCAGGGCCACAGGCCCCTGGAGGCAAAGTCTGGCCCTTTTCCCTGGGAAAGAAAAGTTGCCAGTCCAGGTTCCTGATGTCAGTTTGTAGGGTTCCATTGGGACTGTCAGGGCAGCACAGTTTTGAGGTGGGGGCAGGTTGGGTCTGTGTCGCATTCTTGATCGTTCCAATTTGCTGGAGAGGGCTGGCCATTCAGGTCCACAGGCTCCTGGAGACAAAGACCGGCCCATTTCCTTGGGAAAGAAAAGTGGCAAGCCCAGGTTCCAGATATCATTTTGTAGGGTTCCCTTGGGGCTGTCAGGACAGCACTGGTGTGTGGTGGGGGCAGGTTGGGTTTGGGATATATCCTTGTTCATTTGGATATCTTGGAGGCAGCCGGCCACTCAGGGCCACAGGCCCCAGAAGACAAAGTCGGGCCCTTTTCCCTGCGAAAAAAAAGTTGCCAGGCCAGGTTCCTGATGCCATTTTTTAGGGTTCCCTTGGGGCTGTAAACGCAGCACAGGTTTGAGGTGGGGGCAGGTTGGGTCTGGGATATATCCTTGTTCATTTGGATATTTTGGCGGCAGCTGGCCACTCAGGGCCACAGGCCCCAGGAGACAAAGACCGGCCCTTTTCCCTGCGAGAGAAAAGGGGCCAGCCCAGGTTCCTGATGTCAGTTTCTAGGGTTCCCTTGGGACTGTCAGGGCAGCGCTGGTTTGAGGTGGGGGCAGGTTGGGTCTGGGAGATATCCTTGTTCCTTTAGATATTTTGGAGGCAGCCGGCCACTCAGGGCCACAGGCCCCTTAAGACAAAGTCTGGCCCGTTTCCCTGTGAAAGAAAGGTTGCCAGGCCAGGTTCCTGATTTCAGTTTGTAGGGTTCTGTTGGGATTGTCAGGGCAGCACAGGTTTGAGGTGGGGGCAGGTTGGGTCTGGGAGATATCCGAGTTCATTTGTATTTTTTGGAGGCAGCCGGCCTCTCGGGGCCACAGGTCCCTGGAGATAAAGACCGGTCCTTTTCCCTGGGAAAGAAAAGTTGCCAGGCCAGGTTCCTGATGTCAGTTTGTAGGGTTCCCTTGGGGCTGTAAGGGCAGTTCTGGTTTGAGGTGGGGGCAGGTTGGGTCTGGGGCACATCCTTGATCGCTCCGATTTTTGGGAGGTGGCTGGCCCCTCAGTACCACAGGCCCCCGGAGAGAAAGACCGGCCCTTTACCCTGGGAAAGAAAAGCGGACGGCCCAGGTTCCTGATGTCAGTTTTTAGGGTTCCCTTGGGACTGTCAGGGCAGCGCAGGTTTGAGTTGGGGGCAGGTTGGGTCTGCTAGATATCCTATTTCCTTTAGATATCTTGGGGGCAGCCGGCCTCTAAGAGCCACAGGCCCCTGGAGACATAGTCTGGCCCTTTTCCCTGGGAAAGAAAAGTGGCCAGTCCGCGTTCCTGATGTCAGTTTCTAGGGTTCCCTGGGGACTTTCAGGGCAGCACTGGTTTGAGGTGGGGGCAGGTTGGGTCTGGGAGATATCCTTGTTCATTTGGATATGTTGGAGGCAGCCGGCTTCTCAGGGCCACAGGCCCCTGGAGACATAGTCTGGCCCTTTTCCCTGGGAAAGAAAAGTGGCCAGTCCGCGTTCCTGATGTCAGTTTGTAGGGTTCCCTTGGGACTGTCTAGGCAGCACAGGTTTGAGGTGGGGGCAGGTTGGGTCTTGGTGATATCATTGTTCATTTCGATATTTATGAGGTGCCAGCCACTCAGGGCCACAGGCCCCTGGAGACAGAGACCGGCCCTTTACCCTGCGAAAGAAGAGGGGCCAGCCCTGGTCCCAGATGTCCGTTGGTAGGGTTCCCTTGGGACTGTCAGGGCAGCACAGGTTTGAGGTGGGGGCAGGTTGGGTCTGGGAGATATCCTTTTTCATTTTGATTTTTTGGAGGCGGCTGGTCACTCAGGGCCACAGGCCCCTGGAGACAAAGTCTGGCCCTTTTCCCTGGGAAAGATAAGTGGCAAGCCCAGGTTCCAGATGACAGGTTGTCGGGTTCACTTGGGACTGTCAGGGCAGCACAGGTTTGAGGTGGGGGCAGGTTGGGTCTGGGAGATATCCTAGTTCATTTGGATTTTTTGGAGATGGCCGGCCACTCAGGACCACAGGCCCCTGGTGAGAAAGACCGGCCCTTTACCCTGGGAAAGAAAAGCGGCCAGCCCAGGTTATAGATGTCAGTTTTTAGGGTTCCCTTGGGATTGTCAGGGCAGCACAGTTTTGAGGTGGGGGCGGGTTCGGACTGGGAGGTATCCTTGGTTATTTGGATATTTTGGCGGCAGCCCGCCTCTCAGGGCCACAGGCCCCTGGAGACAAAGTCTGGCCCTTTTCCCTGGGAAAGAAAAGTTGCCATCCCAGGTTCCTGACGTCAGTTTGTAGGGTTCCCTTGGGACTGTCAGGGCAGCACAGTTTTGAGGTGGGGGCAGGTTGGGTCTGGGAGATATCCTAGTTAATTTGGATTTTTTTGAGTTGGCTGGTCACTCAGTGCCACAGGCCCCTGGAGAGAAAGATTGGCCCTTTTCCCTGGGAAAGAAAAGCGGCCAGCCCAGGTTATAGATGTCTGTTTTTATGGTTCCCTTGGGATTGTCAGGGCAGCACAGGTTTGATGTGGGGGCAGGATGGGTCTGGGAGATATCCTTGTTCATTTGGATATTTTGGAGCCAGCCCGCCTCTCAGGGCCACAGGCCCCTGGAGGCAAAGTCTGGCCCTTTTCCCTGGGAAAGAAAAGTTGCCAGTCCAGGTTCCTGATGTCAGTTTGTAGGGTTCCATTGGGACTGTCAGGGCAGCACAGTTTTGAGGTGGGGGCAGGTTGGGTCTGTGTCGCATTCTTGATCGTTCCAATTTGCTGGAGAGGGCTGGCCATTCAGGTCCACAGGCTCCTGGAGACAAAGACCGGCCCATTTCCTTGGGAAAGAAAAGTGGCAAGCCCAGGTTCCAGATATCATTTTGTAGGGTTCCCTTGGGGCTGTCAGGACAGCACTGGTGTGTGGTGGGGGCAGGTTGGGTTTGGGATATATCCTTGTTCATTTGGATATCTTGGAGGCAGCCGGCCACTCAGGGCCACAGGCCCCAGAAGACAAAGTCGGGCCCTTTTCCCTGCGAAAAAAAAGTTGCCAGGCCAGGTTCCTGATGCCATTTTTTAGGGTTCCCTTGGGGCTGTAAACGCAGCACAGGTTTGAGGTGGGGGCAGGTTGGGTCTGGGATATATCCTTGTTCATTTGGATATTTTGGCGGCAGCTGGCCACTCAGGGCCACAGGCCCCAGGAGACAAAGACCGGCCCTTTTCCCTGCGAGAGAAAAGGGGCCAGCCCAGGTTCCTGATGTCAGTTTCTAGGGTTCCCTTGGGACTGTCAGGGCAGCGCTGGTTTGAGGTGGGGGCAGGTTGGGTCTGGGAGATATCCTTGTTCCTTTAGATATTTTGGAGGCAGCCGGCCACTCAGGGCCACAGGCCCCTTAAGACAAAGTCTGGCCCGTTTCCCTGTGAAAGAAAGGTTGCCAGGCCAGGTTCCTGATTTCAGTTTGTAGGGTTCTGTTGGGATTGTCAGGGCAGCACAGGTTTGAGGTGGGGGCAGGTTGGGTCTGGGAGATATCCGAGTTCATTTGTATTTTTTGGAGGCAGCCGGCCTCTCGGGGCCACAGGTCCCTGGAGATAAAGACCGGTCCTTTTCCCTGGGAAAGAAAAGTTGCCAGGCCAGGTTCCTGATGTCAGTTTGTAGGGTTCCCTTGGGGCTGTAAGGGCAGTTCTGGTTTGAGGTGGGGGCAGGTTGGGTCTGGGGCACATCCTTGATCGCTCCGATTTTTGGGAGGTGGCTGGCCCCTCAGTACCACAGGCCCCCGGAGAGAAAGACCGGCCCTTTACCCTGGGAAAGAAAAGCGGACGGCCCAGGTTCCTGATGTCAGTTTTTAGGGTTCCCTTGGGACTGTCAGGGCAGCGCAGGTTTGAGTTGGGGGCAGGTTGGGTCTGCTAGATATCCTATTTCCTTTAGATATCTTGGGGGCAGCCGGCCTCTAAGAGCCACAGGCCCCTGGAGACATAGTCTGGCCCTTTTCCCTGGGAAAGAAAAGTGGCCAGTCCGCGTTCCTGATGTCAGTTTCTAGGGTTCCCTGGGGACTTTCAGGGCAGCACTGGTTTGAGGTGGGGGCAGGTTGGGTCTGGGAGATATCCTTGTTCATTTGGATATGTTGGAGGCAGCCGGCTTCTCAGGGCCACAGGCCCCTGGAGACATAGTCTGGCCCTTTTCCCTGGGAAAGGAAAGTTGCCAGCCCAGGTTCCCGATATCAGTTTGTAGGGTTCCCTTGGGACTGTCAGGGCAGCACTGGTTTGAGGTGGGGGCGGGTTGGGTCTGGGAGATATCCTTGTTCACTTTGATTTTTTGGAGGCGGCTGGTCACTCAGGGCCACAGGCCCCAGGAGACAAAGTCCGGCCCTTTCCCCTGGGAAAGATAAGTGGCAAGCCCAGGTTCCAATTGACAGTTTGTCAAGTTCACTTGGGACTGTCAGGGCAGCAAAGGTTTGAGGTGGGGGCAGGTTGGGTCTGGGAGATATCCGAGTTCATTTGGATTTTTTGGAGGTGGCTGGCCACTCAGGACCACAGGCCCCGGAGGGAAAGACCGGCCCTTTACCCTGGGAAAGAAAAGTTGACAGCCCAGGTTATAGATGTCAGTTTTTAGGGTTCCCTTGGGACTGTCGAGGCAGGACAGGTTTGAGGTGGGGGCAGGTTGGGTCTGGGAGATATCCTTGTTCCTTTAGATATCTTGGAGGCAGCCGGCCACTCAGGGGCACAGGCTCCTGGAGACAAAGTCTGGCACTTTTCCCTGCGAAAGAAAAGTTGTCAGGCCAGGTTCCTGATGTCAGTTTGAAGGGTTCCCTTGGGGCTGTCAGGGCAGCACAGTTTTCAGGTGGGGGCAGGTTGGGTCTGGGGCACATCCTTGATCGCTCCGATTTTTTGGAGGTGGCTGGCCCCTCAGTACCACAGGTCCCCGGAGAGAAAGACCGGCCCTTTACCCCGGGAAAGAAAAGCGGCCAGCCCAGGTTCCTGATGCCAGTTTTTAGGGTTCCCTTGGGACTGTCAGGGCAGCGCTGGTTTGAGTTGGGGGCAGGTTGGGTCTGCTAGATATCCTTGTTCCTGTAGATATCTTGGAGGCAGCCGGCCTCTAAGGGCCACAGGCCCCTGGAGACAAAGTCTGGCCCTTTTCCCTGGGAAAGAAAAGTGGCCAGTCCGCGTTCCTGGTGTCAGTTTGTAGGGTTCCCTGGGGACTGTCAGGGCAGCACAGGTTTGAGGTGGGGGCAGGTTGGGTCTGGGAGATATCCGAGTTCATTTGGATTTTTTGGAGGCAGCCGGCCTCTCTGGGCCACAGGTCCCTGGAGATAAAGACCGGTCCTTTTCCCTGGGAAAGAAAAGTTGCCAGTCCAGGTTCCTGATGTCAGTTTGTAGGGTTCCCTTGGGGCTCTAAGGGCAGCACTGGTTTGAGGTGGGGGCAGGTTGGGTCTGGGGCACATCCTTGATCGCTCCGATTTTTTGGAGATGGCTGGCCCCTCAGTACCACAGACCCCCGGAGAGAAAGACCGGCCCTTTACCCTGGGAAAGAAAAGTTGACAGCCCAGGTTCCTGATGTCAGTTTGTAGGGTTCCCTTGGGACTGTCAGGGCAGCACAGGTTTGAGGTGGGGGCGGGTTGGGTCTGGGAGATATCCTTGTTCATTTGCATATTTTGGAGGCAGCCGGCCTCTCAGCGCCACAGGCCCCTGGAGACATAGTCTGGCCCTTTTCCCTTGGAAAGAAAAGTGGCCAGTCCGCGTTCCTGATGTCAGTTTGTAGGGTTCCCTTGGGACTGTCAGGGCAGCACAGTTTTGAGGTGGGGGCAGGTTGGGTCTGTGTCGCATTCTTGATCGTTCCGATTTGCTGGAGATGGCTGGCTATTCAGGTCCACAGGCTCCTGGAGACAAAGACCGGCCCTTTTCCCTTGGAAAGAAAAGTGGCCAGCTCAGGTTCCTGATGTCAGCTTGTAGGGTTCCCTTGGGACTGTCAGGGCAGCACAGGTTTGAGGTGGGGGCAGGTTGGGTCTGGGAGATATCCTTGTTCATTTGGATATTTTGGAGGCCGCCGGCCACTCAGGGCCACAGGCCCCTGGAGACAAAGACCGGTCCTTTTCCCTGGAACGAGAAGTGGGCAGCCAAGGTTCCCGATGTCAGTTTCTTGGGTTCCCTTGGGACTGTCAGGGCAGCACAGTTTTGAGGTGGGGGCAGGTTGGGTCTGGGTGATATCCTTGTTCATTTGGATATTTATGAGGTGCCAGCCACTCAGGGCCACAGGCCCCTGGAGACAAAGACCGGCCCTTTTCCCGGTCAAAGAAGAGGGGCCAGCCCTGGTTCCAGATATCCGTTTGTCGGGTTCACTTGGGACTGTCAGGGAAGCACAGGTTTGAGGTGGGGGCAGGTTGGGTCTGGGAGATATCCGTGTTCATTTGGATTTTTTGGAGGTGGCCGGCCACTCAGTACCACAGGTCCCCGTAGAGAAAGACCGGCCCTTTACCCTGGGAAAGAAAAGCGGCCAGCCCAGGTTATAGATGTCAGTTTTTAGTGTTAGCTTGGGATTGTCAGGGCAGCAAAGGTTTGAGGTGGGGGCAGGTTGGGTCTGGGAGATATCCTTGTTCATTTGGATATTTTGGAGGCAGCCCGCCTCTCAGGGCCACAGGCCCCTGGAGACAAAGACCGGTCCTTTTCCCTGGGAACGAGAAGTGGGCAGCCAAGGTTCCCGATGTCAGTTTCTTGGGTTCCCTTGGGACTGTCAGGGCAGCACAGGTTCGAGGTTGGGGCAGGTTGGGTCTGGGTGATATCCTTGCTCATTTCGATATTTATGAGGTGCCAGCCACTCAGGGCCACAGGCCCCTGGAGACAAAGACCGTCCCTTTTCCCGGTGAAAGAAGAGGGGCCAGCCCTGGTTCCAGATATCCGTTTGTCGGGTTCACTTGGGACTGTCAGGGAAGCACAGGTTTGAGGTGGGGGCAGGTTGGGTCTGGGAGATATCCGAGTTCATTTGGATTTTTTGGAGGTGGCCGGCCACTCAGGACCACAGGTCCCCGTAGAGAAAGACCGGCCATTTACCCTGGGAAAGAAAATCGGCCAGCCCAGGTTATAGATGTCAGTTTTTAGTGTTAGCTTGGGATTGCCAGGGCAGCAAAGGTTTGAGGTGGGGGCAGGTTGGGTCTGGGAGATATCCCTGTTCATTTGGATATGTTGGCGGCAGCCGGCCTCTCAGGGCCACAAGCCCCTGGAGACAAAGTCTGACCCTTTTCCCTGGGAAAAGAAAAGTTGCCAGCCCAGGTTCCTGATGTCAGTTTGTAGGATTCCCTTGGGACTGTCAGGGCAGCACAGTTTTGAGGTGGGGGCAGGTTGGGTCTGGGAGATATCCTAGTTATCTTGGATTTTTTGGAGGTGGCTGGCCACTCAGGACCACAGGCCCCCGGAGGGCAAGACCGGCCCTTTACCCTGGGAAAGAAAAGTTGACAGCCCAGGTTCCTGATGTCAGTTTTTAGGGTTCCCTTGGGACTGTCGGGGCAGCACAGGTTTGAGGTGGGGGCAGGTTGGGTCTGGGAGATATCCTTGTTCATTTGGATATGTTTGCTGCAGCCGGCCTGTCAGGGCCAAGGGCCCCTGGAGACAAAGACCGGCCCTTTACCCTGGTAAAGAAATGTAGCCAGCCCAGGTTCCAGATATCAGTTTGTAGGGTCCCCTTGGGACTGTCAGGGCAGCACAGTTTTGAGGTGGGGGCAGGTTGGATTTAGGGCACATCCTTGATCGTTCCGATTTTTTGGAAGTGGCTGGCCCCTCCAGACCACAGGCCCCTGGAGACAAAGACCGGTCCTTTTCCCTGGGAACGAGAAGTGGGCAGCCCAGGTTCCTGATGTCCGTTTCTAGGGTTCCCTTTGGACTGTCAGGGCAGTACAGGTTTCAGGGTGGGGCAGGTTGTGTCTGCGTCGCATCCTTGATCGTTCCGATTTTTTGGAGGTGGCTGGCCCCTCCAGGCCCACAGGCTCCTGGAGACAAAGACCGGCCACTTTCCCTTGGAAAGAAAAGTTGCCAGCCCAGCTTCCTGATGTCAGTTTGTAGGGTTCCGTTGGGACTGTCAGGGCAGCACAGGTTTGAGGTGGGGGCAGGTTGGGTCTGGGAGATATCCTTGTTCATTTGGATATTTTGGAGGCCGCCGGCCATTCAGGGCCACAGGCCCCTGGAGGCAAAATCTGGCCCTTTTCCCTGGGAAAGAAAAGTTGCCATCCCAGGTTCCTGATGTCAGTTTGTAGGGTTCCCTTGGGGCTGTCAGGGCAGCACAGGTTTGAGTTGGGGGCAGGTTGGGTTTGGGGCACATCCTTGATCGTTCCGATTTTTTGAAGGTGGCTGGCCCCTCCGGGCCAACGGCCACTGGAGACAAAGACCGGCCCTTTTCCCTTGGAAAGAAAGTGGCCAGCCCAGGTTCCTGATGTCAGCTTGTAGGGTTCCCTTGGGACTGTCAGGGCAGCACAGTTTTGAGGTGGGGGCAGGTTGGGTCTGGGAGATATCCTTGTTCATTTGGATATGTAGAGGCAGCCGGCTCTCAGCGCCACAGGCCCCTGGAGACAAAGTCTGGCCCTTTTCCCTGGGCAAGAAAAGTGGCCAGCCCGGGTTCCTGATGTCAGTTTTTAGGGTTCCCTTGGGACTGTAAGGGCAGCAGAGGTTTGAGGTGGGGGCAGGTTGGGTCTGGGAGATATCCTTGTTCATTTGGATATATTGGAGGCCGCCGGCCACTCAGGGCCACAGGCCCCTGCAGACAAAGACCGGTCCTTTTCCCTGGGAACGAGAAGTGGGCTGCCCAGGTCCCTGATGTCAGTTTCTTGGGTTCCCTTGGGACTGTCGGGGCAGCGCAGGTTTGAGGTGGGGGCAGGTTGGGTTTGGGGCACATCCTTGATCCTTCCGATTTTTTGGAGGTGGCTGGCCCCTCCGGGCCACAGGCCACTTGGGAAAAAGACCAGGCATTTTCCCTGGGAAAGAAAGTGGCCAGTCAAGGTTCCTGATGTCAGTTTGTAGTGTTCCCTTGGGACTGTCAAGGCAGCACAGTTTAGAGGTGGGGGCAGGTTGGGTCTGGGTGATATCCTTGTACATTTCGGTATTTATGAGGTGCCAGCCACTCAGGGCCACAGGCCCCTGGAGACAAAGACCGTCCCTTTACCCTGTGAAAGAAGAGGGGCCAGCCCTGGTTCCAGATATCCGTTTGTCGGGTTCACTTGGGACTGTCAGGACAGCACTGGTTTGAGGTAGGGGCAGGTTGGGTCTGGGGCACATCTTTGATCGTTCCGATTTTTTGGAGGTGACTGGCCTCTCTGGGCCACAGGCCACTGGAGACAAAGACCGGCCATTTTCCCTGGGAAAGAAAGGGGCCAGCCCAGGTTCCTGATGTCAGTTTGTAGGGTTTCCTTGGGACTGTCAGGGCAGGACAGGTTTTGAGGTGGGGGGCAGGTTGGGTCTGGGAGATATCCGAGTTCATTTGGATTTTTTGGAGGCAACCGGCCTCTCTGGGCCACAGGTCCCTGGAGATAAAGACCGGTCCTTTTCCCTGGGAAAGAAAAGTTGCCAGGCCAGGTTCCTGATGTCAGTTTGTAGGGTTCCCTTGGGCCTGTCAGGGCAGCACAGGTTTGACGTGGGGCAGGTTGGGTCTGGGGCACATCTTTGATCGCTCCGATTTTTTGGAGATGGCTGGCCCCTCAGTACCACAGGCCACCGGAGAGAAAGACCGGCCCTTTACCCTGGGAAAGAAATGCGGCCAGCCCTGGTTCCTGATGTCAGTTCGTAGGGTTCCCTTGGGACTGTCAGGGCAGCACAGGTTTGAGGTGGGGGCGGGTGGGTTCTGGGCGATATCCTTGTTCATTTGGATATTTTGGAGGCAGCCGGCCTCTCAGGGCTACAGGCCCCTGGAGACCAAGTCTGGCCCTTTTCCCTGGGAAAGAAAAGTGGCCAGTCCGCGTTCCTGATGTCAGTTTCTAGGGTTCCCTTGGGGCTGTCAGGGCAGCACAGGTTTTGAGGTGGGGGCAGGTTGGGTCTGGGTGATATCCTTGTTCATTTCGATATTTATGAGGTGCCAGCCACTCAGGGCCACAGGCCCCTGGAGACAAAGACCGGCCCTTTACCCTGTAAGAGAAGAGGGCCAGCCCAGGTTCCTGATGTCAGTTTGTAGGGTTCCCTTGGGACTGTCAGGGCAGCACAGTTTTGAGATGGGGGCAGGTTGGGTCTGTGCGATATCCTTGTTCACTTTGATTTTTTCAAGGCGGCTGGTCACTCAGGGCCACAGGCCCCTGGAGAGAAAGATTGGACCTTTACCCTGGGAAAGAAAAGCGGCCAGTCAAGGCTATAGATGTCAGTTTTTATGGTTCCCTTGGGATTGTCAGGGCAGCACAGGTTTGAGGTGGGGGCGGGTTGGGTCTGGGAGATATCCTTGTTCATTTGGATATTTTGGAGGCAGCCGGCCTCTCAGGGCCACAGGCCCCTGGAGACAAAGACCGGCCCTTTTCCCTTGGAAAGAATAGTGGCCAGCTCAGGCTCCTGATGTCAGTTTGTTGTGTTCCCTTGGGGCCGTCGGGACAGCACTGGTTTGAGGTGGGGGGCAGGTTGGGTTTGGGACACATCCTTGATCGTTCCGATTTTTTGGAGGTGGCTGGCCCCTCCCGGCCACAGGCATCTGGAGACAAAGACCGGCCATTTTCCCTGGGAAAGAAAAGTTGCCAGGCCAGGTTCCTGATGTCAGCTTGTAGGGTTCCCTTGGGACTGTCAAGGCAGCACAGGTTTGAGGTGGGGGCAGGTTGGGTCTGGGATATATCCTTGTTCATTTCGATATTTTGGCGGCTGCCGGCCACTCCGGGGCACAGGCCCCTGGAGACAAAGACCGGCCCTTTATCCTGCGAGAGAAAAGGGGCCAGCCCAGGTTCCTGATGTCAGTTTGTAGGGTTTCCTTGGGACTGTCAGGGCAGCGCTGGTTTGAGTTGGGGGCAGGTTGGGTCTGGGAGATATCCTTGTTCCTTTAGATATCTTGGGGGCAGCCGGCCACTCAGGGCCACAGGCCCCTTAAGACAAAGTCTGGCCCGTTTCCCTGTGAAAGAAAAGTGGCCAGGCCAGGTTCCTGATGTCAGCTTGTAGGGTTCCGTTGGGACTGTCAGGGCAGCACAGGTTTGAGCTGGGGGCAGGTTGGGTCTGGGAGATATCCGAGTTCATTTGGATTTTTTGGAGGCAGCCGGCCACTCAGGGCCACAGGCCCCTGGAGACAAAGACCGGTCCTTTTCCCTGGGAACGAGAAGTGGGCAGCCAAGGTTCCCGATGTCAGTTTCTTGGGTTCCCTTGGGACTGTCAGGGCAGCACATGTTTGAGGTTGGGGCAGGGTTGGGTCTGCGTCGCATCCTTGATCGTTCCGATTTGCTGGAGATGGCTGGCCATTCAGGTCCACAGGCTCCTGGAGACAAAGACCGGCTCTTTACCCTTGGAAAGAAAAGTTGCCAGCCCAGGTTCCTGATGTCAGTTTGTAGGGTTCCCTTGGGACTGTCAGGGCAGCACAGGTTTGAGGTGGGGGCAGGTTGGGTCTGGGAGATATCCTTGTTCATTTGGATATGTTTGCTGCAGCCGGCCTCTCAGGGCCAAGGGCCCCTGGAGACAAAGACCGGCCCTTTACCCTGGTAAAGAAATGTGGCCAGCCCAGGTTCCAGATATCATTTTCTAGGGTCCCCTTGGGACTGTCAGGGCAGCACAGTTTTGAGGTGGGGGCAGGTTGGATTTAGGGCACATCCTTGATCGCTCCGATTTTTTGGAAGTGGCTGGCCCCTCCAGACCACAGGCCCCTGGAGACAAAGACCGGTCCTTTTCCCTGGGAACGAGAAGTGGGCAGCCCAGGTTCCTGATGTCCGTTTCTAGGGTTCCCTTTGGACTGTCAGGGCAGTACAGGTTTGAGGGTGGGGCAGGTTGTGTCTGCGTCGCATCCTTGATCGTTCCGATTTTTTGGAGGTGGCTGGCCCCTCCAGGCCCACAGGCTCCTGGAGACAAAGACCGGCCACTTTCCCTTGGAAAGAAAAGTTGCCAGCCCAGCTTCCTGATGTCAGTTTGTAGGGTTCCGTTGGGACTGTCAGGGCAGCACAGGTTTGAGGTGGGGGCAGGTTGGGTCTGGGAGATATCCTTGTTCATTTGGATATTTTGGAGGCCGCCGGCCATTCAGGGCCACAGGCCCCCTGGAGGCAAAATCTGGCCCTTTTCCCTGGGAACGAGAAGTGGGCTGCCCAGGTCCCTGATGTCAGTTTCTTGGGATCCCTTGGGACTGTCGGGGCAGCGCAGGTTTGAGGTGGGGGCAGGTTGGGTTTGGGGCACATCCTTGATCCTTCCGATTTTTTGGAGGTGGCTGGCCCCTCCGGGCCACAGGCCACTGGAGACAAAGACCAGGCATTTTCCCTGGGAAAGAAAGTGGCCAGTCAAGGTTCCTGATGTCAGTTTGTAGTGTTCCCTTGGGACTGTCAGGGCAGCACAGGTTTGAGGTGGGGGCAGGTTGGGTCTGGGTGATATCCTTGTACATTTCGGTATTTATGAGGTGCCAGCCACTCAGGGCCACAGGCCCCTGGAGACAAAGACCGTCCCTTTACCCTGTGAAAGAAGAGGGGCCAGCCCTGGTTCCAGATATCCGTTTGTCGGGTTCACTTGGGACTGTCAGGGCAGCACAGGTTTGAGATGGGGGCAGGTTGGGTCTGGGAGATATCCTTGTTCATTTTGATTTTTTGGAGGTGGCTGGTCACTCAGGACCACAGGCCCGCGTAGGGAAAACCGGCCCTTTACCCTGGGAAAGAAAAGTTGACAGCCCAGGTTCCTGATGTCAGTTTTTAGGGTTCCCTTGGGACTGTCAGGGCAGCACTGGTTTGAGGTGGGGGCAGGTTGGATTTAGGGCACATCCTTGATCGCTCCAATTTTTTGGAGGTGGCTGGCTCCTCAGGGCCACAGGCCCCTGGAGACAAAGACCGGTCCTTTTCCCTGGGAACGAGAAGTGGGCAGCCCAGGTTCCTGATGTCCGTTTCTCGGGTTGCCTTGGGACTGTCAGGGCAGCACATGTTTGAGGTGGGGCAGGTTGGGTCTGCGTCGCATCCTTGATCGTTCCGATTTGCTGGAGATGGCTGGCCATTCAGGTCCACAGGCTCCTGGAGACAAAGACCGGCCCTTTACCCTTGGAAAGAAAAGTTGCCAGCCCAGGTTCCTGATGTCAGTTTGTAGGGTTCCGTTGGGACTGTCAGGGCAGCACAGTTTTGAGGTGGGGGCAGGTTGGGTCTGTGTCGCATTCTTGATCGTTCCGATTTGCTGGAGATGGCTGGCCATTCAGGTCCACAGGCTCCTGGAGACAAAGACCGGCCCTTTTCCCTTGGAAAGAAAAGTGGCCAGCTCAGGTTCCTGATGTCAGCTTGTAGGGTTCCCTTGGGACTGTCAGGGCAGCACAGGTTTGAGGTGGGGGCAGGTTGGGTCTGGGAGATATCCTTGTTCATTTGGATATTTTGGAGGCCGCCGGCCACTCAGGGCCACAGGCCCCTGGAGACAAAGACCGGTCCTTTTCCCTGGGAACGAGAAGTGGGCAGCCAAGGTTCCCGATGTCAGTTTCTTGGGTTCCCTTGGGACTGTCAGGGCAGCACAGTTTTGAGGTGGGGGCAGGTTGGGTCTGGGTGATATCCATGTTCATTTCGATATTTATGAGGTGCCAGCCACTCAGGGCCACAGGCCCCTGGAGACAAAGACCGTCCCTTTTCCGGTGAAAGAAGAGGGGCCAGCCCTGGTTCCAGATATTTGTTTGTCGGGTTCACTTGGGACTGTCAGGGAAGCACAGGTTTGAGGTGGGGGCAGGTTGGGTCTGGGAGATATCCGTGTTCATTTGGATTTTTTTGGAGGTGGCCGGCCACTCAGGACCACAGGTCCCCGTAGAGAAAGACCGGCCCTTTACCCCTGGGAAAGAAAAGCGGCCAGCCCAGGTTATAGATGTCAGTTTTTAGTGTTAGCTTGGGATTGTCAGGGCAGCAAAGGTTTGAGGTGGGGGCAGGTTGGGTCTGGGAGATATCCCTGTTCATTTGGATATGTTGGCGGCAGCCGGCCTCTCAGGGCCACAAGCCCCTGGAGACAAAGTCTGACCCTTTTCCTGGGAAAAGAAAAGTTGCCAGCCCAGGTTCCTGATGTCAGTTTTTAGGGTTCCCTTGGGACTGTCAGGGCAGCACAGTTTTGAGGTGGGGGCAGGTTGGGTCTGGGAGATATCCTAGTTATCTTGGATTTTTTGGAGGTGGCTGGCCACTCAGGACCACAGGCCCCCGGAGGGGAAGACCGGCCCTTTACCCTGGGAAAGAAAAGTTGACAGCCCAGGTTCCTGATGTCAGTTTTACGGTTCCCTTGGGACTGTCGGGGCAGCACAGGTTTGAGGTGGGGGCAGGTTGGGTCTGGGAGATATCCTTGTTCATTTGGATATGTTTGCTGCAGCCGGCCTCTCAGGGCCAAGGGCCCCTGGAGACAAAGACCGGCCCTTTACCCTGGTAAAGAAATGTGGCCAGCCCAGGTTCCAGATATCAGTTTGTAGGGTTCCCTTGGGACTGTCAGGGCAGCACAGTTTTGAGGTGGGGGCAGGTTGGATTTAGGGCACATCCTTGATCGCTCCGATTTTTTGGAGGTGGCTGGCCCCTCCAGACCACAGGCCCCTGGAGACAAAGACCGGTCCTTTTCCCTGGGAAAGAAAAGTTGACAGCCCAGGTTCCTGATGTCAGTTTTACGGTTCCCTTGGGACTGTCAGGGCAGCACAGTTTTGAGGTGGGGGCAGGTTGGATTTAGGGCACATCCTTGATCGCTCCGATTTTTTGGAGGTGGCTGGCCCCTCCAGACCACAGGCCCCTGGAGACAAAGACCGGTCCTTTTCCCTGGGAAAGAGAAGTGGGCAGCCCAGGTTCCTGATGTCCGTTTCTAGGGTTCCCTTGGGACTGTCAGGGCAGTACAGGTTTGAGGGTGGGGAGGGTTGGGTCTGCGTCGCATCCTTGATCGTTCCGATTTTTTGGAGGTGGCTGGCCCCTCCAGGCCCACAGGCACCTGGAGACAAAGACTGGCCATTTTCCCTGGGAAAGAAAAGTTGCCATCCCAGGTTCCTGATGTCAGTTTGTAGGGTTCCCTTGGGGCTGTCAGGGCAGCACAGGTTTGAGTTGGGGGCAGGTTGGGTTTGGGGCACATCCTTGATCGTTCCGATTTTTTGGAGGTGGCTGGCCCCTCCGGGCCACAGGCCACTGGAGACAAAGACCGGCCATTTTCCCTGGGAAAGAAAGTGGCCAGCCCAGGTTCCTGATGTCAGCTTGTAGGGTTCCCTTGGGACTGTCAGGGCAGCACAGTTTTGAGGTGGGGGCAGGTTGGGTCTGGGAGATATCCTTGTTCATTTGGATATGTAGAGGCAGCCGGCCTCTCAGGGCCACAGGCCCCTGGAGACAAAGTCTGGCCCTTTTCCCTGGGCAAGAAAAGTGGCCAGCCCGGGTTCCTGATGTCAGTTTTTAGGGTTCCCTTGGGACTGTCAGGGCAGCACAGTTTTCAGGTGGGGGCAGGTTGGGTCTGGGATATATCCTTGTTCATTTAGATATCTTGGAGGCAGCCAACCAATCAGGGCCGCAGGCCCCTGGAGACAAAGTCCAGCCCTTATCCCTGTGAAAGAAAAGTTGCCAGCCCAGGTTCCAGATGTCAGTTTTTAGGGTTCCCTTAGGACTGTCAGGGCAGCACAGGTTTGAGGTGGGGGCAGGTTGGGTCGGGGAGATATCCTTGTTCATTTGGATATATTGGAGGCCGCCGGCCACTCAGGGCCACAGGCCCCTGCAGACAAAGACCGGTCCTTTTCCCAAGGAACGAGAAGTGGGCTGCCCAGGTCCCTGATGTCAGTTTCTTGGGTTCCCTTGGGACTGTCGGGGCAGCACAGGTTTGAGGTGGGGGCAGGTTGGGTTTGGGGCACATCCTTGATCGTTCCAATTTTTTGAAGGTGGCTGGCCCCTCCGGGCCACAGGCCACTTGGGAAAAAGACCAGGCATTTTCCCTGGGAAAGAAAGTGGCCAGTCAAGGTTCCTGATGTCAGTTTGTAGTGTTCCCTTGGGACTGTCAAGGCAGCACAGTTTAGAGGTGGGGGCAGGTTGGGTCTGGGTGATATCCTTGTACATTTCGGTATTTATGAGGTGCCAGCCACTCAGGGCCACAGGCCCCTGGAGACAAAGACCGTCCCTTTACCCTGTGAAAGAAGAGGGGCCAGCCCTGGTTGCAGATATCCGTTTGTCGGGTTCACTTGGGACTGTCAGGGCAGCACAGGTTTGAGGTGGGGGCAGGTTGGGTCTGGGAGATATCCTTGTTCATTTTGATTTTTTGGAGGTGGCTGGTCACTCAGGACCACAGGCCCGCATAGGGAAAACCGGCCCTTTACCCTGGGAAAGAAAAGTTGACAGCCCAGGTTCCTGATGTCAGTTTGTAGGGGTTCCCTTGGGAATGTCAGGGCAACACAGGTTTGAGTTGGGGAAGTTTGGGTCTGGGAGATATCCTTGTTCATTTGTATATTTTTGAGGGAGCCGGCCACTCAGGGCCACAGTCCCCTGGAGACAAAGACCGGCCCTTTACCCTGGGAAAGTAATGTGGCCAGCCCAGGTTCCAGATATCAGTTTCTTGGGTTCCCTTGGGACTGTCAGGGCAGCACAGGTTTGAGGTGGGGGCAGGTTGGCTTTGGGGCTTATCCTTGATCGTTCCGATTTTTTGGAGGTGCCTGGCCCCTCTGGGCCACAGGCCCCTGGAGACAAAGACCGGTCCTTTTCCCTGGGAACGAGAAGTGGCCAGGCCCAGGTTCCAGATGTCAGTTTGTCGGGTTCCCTTGGGACTGTCAGGGCAGCACAGGTTTGAGGTTGGGGCAGGTTGGGTTTGCGTCGCATCCTTGATCGTTCCGATTTGCTGGAGATGGCTGGACATTCAGGGCCACAGGCTCCTGGAGACGAAGACGGGCCCTTTTCCCTTGGAAAGAAAAGTTGCCAGCCCAGGTTCCTGATGTCAGTTTGTAGGGTTCCGTTGGGACTGTCAGGGCAGCACAGGTTTGAGGTGGGGGCAGGTTGGGTCTGGGAGATATCCTTGTTCATTTGGATATTTTGGAGGCCGCCGGACACTCAGGGCCACAGGCCCCTGCAGACAAAGACCGGTCCTTTTCCCTGGGAACGAGAAGTGGGCAGCCCAGGTTCCTGATGTTAGTTTCTAGGGTTCCCTTGGGACTGTCAGGGCAGCACAGGTTTGAGGTGGGGGCAGGTTGGGTCTGGGAGATATCGGAGTTCATTTGAATTTTTTGGAGGCTGCCAGCCTCTCTGGGCCTCAGGTCCCTGGAGATAAAGACCGGTCCTTTTCCCTGGGAACGAAAAGTGGGCTGCCCAGGTTCCTGATGTCAGTTTGTAGGGTTTCCTTGGGACTGTCAGGGCAGCACAGGTTTGAGGTGGGGGCAGGTTGGGTCTGGGATATATCCTTGTTCATTTGTATATTTTGGCGGCAGCCGGCCACTCAGGGCCAAAGGCCCCTGGAGACAAAGACCAGGCTATTCCCTGCGAGAGAAAAGGGGCCAGCCCAGGTCTGATGTCAGTTTGTAGGGTTTCCTTGGGACTGTCAGGGCAGCCGTGGTACGAGGTGGGGGCAGGTTGGGTTTGGGGCACATCCTTGATCGCTCCGATTTTTTGGAGGTCGCTAGCCCCTCCGGGCCACAGTCCCCTGGAGACAAAGACCGGTCCTTTTCCCTGGGAACGAGAAGTGGGCAGCCCAGGTTCCTGATGTTAGTTTCTAGGGTTCCCTTGCGACTGTCAGGGCAGCACAGGTTTGAGGTGGGGCGGGTTGGGTCTGGGAGATATCCGAGTTCATTTGGATTTTTTGGAGGCTACCGGCCTCTCTGGGACACAGGTCCCTGTAGATCAAGACCGGTCCTTTTCCTTGGGAACGAAAAGTGGGCTGCCCAGGTTCCTGATGTCAGTTTGTAGGGTTCCCTTGGGACTGTCAAGGCAGCACAGGTTCGAGGTGGGGGCAGGTTGGGTCTGGGAGACATCCTTGTTCATTTGTATATTTTTGAGGGAGCCGGCCACTCAGGGCCACAGGCCCCTGGAGAAAAAGACCGGCCCTTTACCCTGGGAAAGTAATGTGGCCAGCCCAGGTTCCAGATATCAGTTTTAGGGTTCCCTTGGGACTGTCAGGGCAGCACAGGTTTGAGGTGGGGGCAGGTTGGGTTTGGGGCACATCCTTGATCGCTCCGATTTTTTGGAGGTGGCTGGCCCCTCCGGGCCACAGGCCCCTGGAGACAAAGACCGGTCCTTTACCCTGGAAAAGAAAAGTGGCCAGCCCAGGTTCCTGATGTCAGTTTGTCGGGTTCCCTTGGGACTGTCAGGGCAGCACAGGTTTGAGGGTGGGGCAGGTTGGGTTTGCGTCGCATCCTTGATCGTTCCGATTTTTTGGAGGTGGCTGGCCCCTCTGGGCCACAGTCCCCTGGAGACAAAGACCGGTCCTTTACCCTGGAAAAGAAAAGTGGCCAGCCCAGGTTCCTGATGTTAGTTTCTAGGGTTCCCTTGCGACTGTCAGGGCAGCACAGGTTTGAGGTGGGGCAGGTTGGGTCTGGGAGATATCCGAGTTCATTTGTATATTTTTGAGGGAGCCGGCCACTCAGGGCCACAGGCCCCTGGAGAAAAAGACCAGCCCTTTACCCTGGGAAAGTAATGTGGCCAGCCCAGGTTCCAGATATCAGTTTCTTGGGTTCCCTTGGGACTGTCAGGGCAGCACAGGTTTGAGGTGGGGGCAGGTTGGGTTTGGGGCACATCCTTGATCGCTCTGATTTTTTGGAGGTGGCTGGCCCCTCTGGGCCACAGGCCCCTGGAGACAAAGACCGGTCCTTTTCCCTGGGAACGAGAAGTGGCAAGCCCAGGTTCCAGATGTCAGTTTGTCGGGTTCCCTTGGGACTGTCAGGGAAGCACAGGTTTGAGGTTGGGGCAGGTTGGGTTTGCGTCGCATCCTTGATCGTTCCGATTTGCTGGAGATGGCTGGCCATTCAGGTCCACAGGCTCCTGGAGACGAAGACGGGCCCTTTTCCCTTAGAAAGAAAAGTGGCCCGCCCAGGTTCTTGAAGTCAGTTTGTAGGGTTCCCTTGGGACTGTCATGGCAGCACAGGTTTGAGGGTGGGGCAGGTTGGGTTTGGGGCACATCCTTGATCGTTCCGATTTTTTGGAGGTGGCTGGCCCCTCCGGGCCACAGGCCACTGGAGACAAAGACCGGCCATTTTCCCTGGGAAAGAAAGTGGCCAGCCCAGGTTCCTGATGTCAGTTTGTAGGGTTCCCTTGGGACTGGCAAGGCAGCACAGGTTTTAGGTGGGGGCAGGTTGGGTCTGGGATATATCCTTGTTCATTTGGATATTTTGGCGGCAGCCGGTCACTCAGGGCCAAAGGCCCCTGGGGACAAAGACCAGGCTATTCCCTGCGAGAGAAAAGGGGCCAGCCCAGGTCTGATGTCAGTTTGTAGGGTTTCCTTGGGACTGTCAGGGCAGTTCTGGTTCGAGGTGGGGGCAGGTTTGGTTTGGGGCACATCCTTGATCGCTCCGATTTTTTGGAGGTTGCTGGCCCCTCCGGGCCTCAGGCCCCTGGAGACAAAGACCGGTCCTTTACCCTGGAAAAGAAAAGTGGCCAGCCCAGGTTCCTGATGTCAGTTTGTAGGGTTCCCTTGGGACTGTCAGGGCAGCACAGGTTTGAGGGTGGGGCCGGTTGGGTTTGCGTCGCATCCTTGATCGTTCCGATTTTTTGGAGGTGGCTGGCCCCTCCGGGCCACAGGCCACTGGAGACAAAGACCGGCCCTTTACCCTGGAAAAGAAAAGTGGCCAGCCCAGGTTCCTGATGTTAGTTTCTAGGGTTCCCTTGCGACTGTCAGGGCAGCACAGGTTTGAGGTGGGGCAGGTTGGGTCTGGGAGATATCCGAGTTCATTTGGATTTTTTGGAGGCTGCCGGCCTCTCTGGGCCACAGGTCCCTGTAGATCAAGACCGGTCCTTTTCCCTGGGAACGAAAAGTGGGCTGCCCAGGTTCCTGATGTCAGTTTGTAGGGTTCCCTTGGGACTGTCAGGGCAGCACAGGTTTGAGGTGGGGGCAGGTTGGGTCTGGGAGATATCCTTGTTCATTTGTATATTTTTGAGGGAGCCGGCCACTCAGGGCCACAGGCCCCTGGAGACAAAGACCGGTCCTTTACCCTGGAAAAGAAAAGTGGCCAGCCCAGGTTCCTGATGTCAGTTTGTAGGGTTCCCTTGGGACTGTCAGGGCAGCACAGGTTTGAGGGTGGGGCAGGTTGGGTTTGCGTCGCATCCTTGATCGTTCCGATTTTTTGGAGGTGGCTGGCCCCTCCGGGCCACAGGCCACTGGAGACAAAGACCGGCCATTTTCCCTGGGAAAGAAAGTGGCCAGCCCAGGTTCCTGATGTCAGTTTGTAGGGTTCCCTTGGGACTGGCAAGGCAGCACGGGTTTGAGGTGGGGGCAGGTTGGGTCTGGGATATATCCTTGTTCATTTGGATATTTTGGCGGCAGCCGGTCACTCAGGGCCAAAGGCCCCTGGAGACAAAGACCAGGCTATTCCCTGCGAGAGAAAAGGGGCCAGCCCAGGTCTGATGTCAGTTTGTAGGGTTTCCTTGGGACTGTCAGGGCAGCCCTGGTTCGAGGTGGGGGCAGGTTGGGTTTGGGGCACATCCTTGATCGCTCCGATTTTTTGGAGGTTGCTGGCCCCTCCGGGCCACAGTCCCCTGGAGACAAAGACCGGTCCTTTACCCTTGGAAAGAGAAGTTGCCAGCCCAGGTTCCTGAAGTCAGTTTGTAGGGTTCCCTTGGGACTGTCAGGGCAGCACAGGTTTGAGGGTGGGGCAGGTTGGGTTTGCGTCGCATCCTTGATCGTTCCGATTTTTTGGAGGTGGCTGGCCCCTCCGGGCCACAGGCCACTGGAGACAAAGACCGGCCATTTTCCCTGGGAAAGAAAGTGGCCAGCCCAGGTTCCTGATGTCAGTTTGTAGGGTTCCCTTGGGACTGGCAAGGCAGCACGGGTTTGAGGTGGGGGCAGGTTGGGTCTGGGATATATCCTTGTTCATTTGGATATTTTGGCGGCAGCCGGTCACTCAGGGCCAAAGGCCCCTGGGGACAAAGACCAGGCTATTCCCTGCGAGAGAAAAGGGGCCAGCCCAGGTCTGATGTCAGTTTGTAGGGTTTCCTTGGGACTGTCAGGGCAGCCATGGTTCGAGGTGGGGGCAGGTTGGGTTTGGGGCACATCCTTGATCGCTCCGATTTTTTGGAGGTTGCTGGCCCCTCCGGGCCACAGTCCCCTGGAGACAAAGACCGGTCCTTTACCCTGGAAAAGAAAAGTGGCCAGCCCAGGTTCCTGATGTTAGTTTCTAGGGTTCCCTTGCGACTGTCAGGGCAGCACATGTTTGAGGTGGGGCAGGTTGGGTCTGGGAGATATCCGAGTTCATGTGGATTTTTTGGAGGCTGCCGGCCTCTCTGGGCCACAGGTCCCTGTAGATCAAGACCGGTCCTTTTCCCTGGGAACGAAAAGTGGGCTGCCCAGGTTCCTGATGTCAGTTTGTAGGGTTCCCTTGGGACTGTCAGGGCAGCACAGGTTTGAGGTGGGGGCAGGTTGGGTCTGGGAGATATCCTTGTTCATTTGTATATTTTTGAGGGAGCCGGCCACTCAGGGCCACAGGCCCCTGGAGACAAAGACCGGTCCTTTTCCCTGGGAACGAGAAGTGGCAAGCCCAGGTTCCAGATGTCAGCTTGTCGGGTTCCCTTGGGACTGTCAGGGCAGCACAGGTTTGAGGGTGGGGCAGGTTGGGTCTGGGATATATCCTTGTTCATTTGGATATTTTGGCGGCAGCCAGGCACTCAGGGCCAAAGGCCCCTGGAGACAAAGACCAGGCTATTCCCTGCGAGAGAAAAGGGGCCAGCCCAGGTCTGATGTCAGTTTGTAGGGTTTCCTTGGGACTGTCAGGGCAGCCCTGGTTCGAGGTGGGGGCAGGTTGGGTTTGGAGCACATCCTTGATCGCTCCGATTTTTTGGAGGTTGCTGGCCCCTCCGGGCCACAGGCCCCTGGAGACAAAGACCGGTCCTTTACCCTGGAAAAGAAAAGTGGCCAGCCCAGGTTCCTGATGTCAGTTTGTAGGGTTCCCTTGGGACTGTCAGGGCAGCACAGGTTTGAGGGTGGGGCAGGTTGGGTTTGGGGCACATCCTTGATCGTTCCGATTTTTTGGAGGTGGCTGGCCCCTCCGGGCCACAGGCCACTGGAGACAAAGACCGGCCATTTTCCCTGGGAAAGAAAGTGGCCAGCCCAGGTTCCTGATGTCAGTTTGTAGGGTTCCCTTGGGACTGGCAAGGCAGCACGGGTTTGAGGTGGGGGCAGGTTGGGTCTGGGATATATCCTTGTTCATTTGGATATTTTGGCGACAGCCAAGCACTCAGGGCCAAAGGCCCCTGGAGACAAAGACCAGGCTATTCCCTGCGAGAGAAAAGGGGCCAGCACAGGTCTGATGTCAGTTTGTAGGGTTTCCTTGGGACGGTCAGGGCAGCACAGGTTTGAGGTGGGGCAGGTTGGGTCTGGGAGATATCCTTGTTCATTTGTATATTTTTGAGGGAGCCGGCCACTCAGGGCCACAGGCCCCTGGAGAAAAAGACCGGCCCTTTACCCTGGGAAAGTAATGTGGCCAGCCCAGGTTCCAGATATCAGTTTCTTGGGTTCCCTTGGGACTGTCAGGGCAGCACAGGTTTGAGGTGGGGCAGGTTGGGTTTGGGGCACATCCTTGATCGCTCTGATTTTTTGGAGGTGGCTGGCCCCTCTGGGCCACAGGCCCCTGGAGACAAAGACCGGTCCTTTTCCCTGGGAACGAGAAGTGGCAAGCCCAGGTTCCAGATGTCAGTTTGTCGGGTTCCCTTGGGACTGTCAGGGCAGCACAGGTTTGAGGTGGGGGCAGGTTGGGTTTGGGGCACATCCTTGATCGCTCTGATTTTTTGGAGGTGGCTGGCCCCTCTGGGCCACAGGCCCCTGGAGACAAAGACCGGTCCTTTTCCCTGGTAAAGAAATGTGACCAGCCCAGGTTCCAGATGTCAGTTTGTCGGGTTCCCTTGGGACTGTCAGGGAAGCACAGGTTTGAGGTTGGGGCAGGTTGGGTTTGCGTCGCATCCTTGATCGTTCCGATTTGCTGGAGATGGCTGGCCATTCAGATCCACAGGCTCCTGGAGACAAAGACAGGCCCTTTTTCCTTGGAAAGAAAAGTGGCCAGCCCAGGTTCCTGAAGTCAGTTTGTAGGGTTCCCTTGGGACTGTGAGGGCAGCACAGGTTTGAGGGTGGGGCAGGTTGGGTTTGGGGCACATCCTTGATCGTTCCGATTTTTTGGAGGTGGCTGGCCCCTCCGGGCCACAGGCCCCTGGAGACAAAGACCGGTCCTTTTCCCTGGGAGCGAAAAGTGGGCTGCCCAGGTTCCTGATGTCAGTTTGTAGGGTTTCCTTCGGACTGTCAGGGCAGCACTGGTGTGAATTGGGGGCAGGTTGGGTCTGGGAGATATCCGAGTTCATTTGGATTTTTTGGAGGCTGCCGGCCTCTCTGGGCCACAGTTCCCTGTAGATAAAGACCGGTCCTTTTCCCTGGGAACGAAAAGTGGGCTGCCCAGGTTCCTGATGTCAGTTTGTAGGGTTTCCTTGGGACTGTCAGGGCAGCACTGGTGTGAGGTGGGGGCAGGTTGGGTCTGGGAGATATCTTTGTTCATTTGTATATTTTTGTGGGAGCTGGCCACTCAGGGCCACAGGCCCCTGGAGACAAAGACCGGCCCTTTACCCTGGGAAAGTAATGTGGCCAGCCCAGGTTCCAGATATCAGTTTGTAGGGTTCCCTTGGGACTGTCAGGGTAGCACAGGTTTGAGGTGGGGGCAGGTTGGGTTTGGGGCACATCCTTGATCGCTCTGATTTTTTGGAGGTGGCTGGCCCCTCCGGGCCACAGGCCCCTGGAGACAAAGACCGGTCCTTTTCCCTGGGAACGAGAAGTGGCAAGCCCAGGTTCCAGATGTCAGTTTGTCGGGTTCCCTTGGGACTGTCAGGGAAGCACAGGTTTGAGGTTGGGGCAGGTTGGGTTTGCGTCGCATCCTTGATCGTTCCGATTTGCTGGAGATGGCTGGCCATTCAGGTCCACAGGCTCCTGGAGACAAAGACGGGCCCTTTTCCCTTGGAAAGAAAATTTGCCAGCCCAGGTTCCTGAAGTCAGTTTGTAGGGTTCCCTTGGGACTGTCAAGGCAGCACAGGTTTGAGGTGGGGGCAGGTTGGGTCTGGGAGATATCCTTGTTCATTTGTATATTTTTGAGGGAGCCGGCCACTCAGGGCCACAGGCCCCTGGAGAAAAAGACCGGCCCTTTACCCTGGGAAAGTAATGTGGCCAGCCCAGGTTCCAGATATCAGTTTCTTGGGTTCCCTTGGGACTGTCAGGGCAGCACAGGTTTGAGGTGGGGGCAGGTTGGGTTTGGGGCACATCCTTGATCGCTCTGATTTTTTGGAGGTGGCTGGCCCCTCTGGGCCACAGGCCCCTGGAGACAAAGACCGGTCCTTTTCCCTGGGAACGAGAAGTGGCAAGCCCAGGTTCCAGATGTCAGTTTGTCGGGTTCCCTTGGGACTGTCAGGGAAGCACAGGTTTGAGGTTGGGGCAGGTTGGGTTTGGGGCACATCCTTGATCGTTCCGATTTGCTGGAGATGGCTGGCCATTCAGGTCCACAGGCTCCTGGAGACAAAGACGGGCCCTTTTCCCTTGGAAAGAAAATTTGCCAGCCCAGGTTCCTGAAGTCAGTTTGTAGGGTTCCCTTGGGACTGTCAAGGCAGCACAGGTTTGAGGTGGGGGCAGGTTCGGTCTGGGATATATCCTTGTTCATTTGGATATTTTTGAGGGAGCTGGCCACTCAGGGCCACAGGCCCCTGGAGACAAAGTCCGGCCCTTTACCCTGGGAAAGTAATGTGGCCAGCCCAGGTTCCAGATGTCAGTTTGTCGGGTTCCCTTGGGACTGACAGGGAAGCACAGGTTGGAGGTTGGGGCAGGTTGGGTTTGCGTCGCATCCTTGATCGTTCCGATTTGCTGGAGATGGCTGGCCATTCAGATCCACAGGCTCCTGGAGACAAAGACAGGCCCTTTTCCCTTGGAAAGAAAAGTGGCCAGCCCAGGTTCCTGATGTCAGTTTGTAGGGTTCCCTTGGGACTGTCAGGGCAGCACAGGTTTGAGGGTGGGGCAGGTTGGGTTTGGGGCACATCCTTGATCGTTCCGATTTTTTGGAGGTGGCTGGCCCCTCCAGGCCACAGGCCACTGGAGACAAAGACCGGCCATTTTCCCTGGGAAAGAAAGTTGCCAGCCCAGGTTCCTGATGTCAGTTTGTAGGGTTCCCTTGGGACTGTCAAGGCAGCACAGGTTTTAGGTGGGGGCAGGTTGGGTCTGGGAGATATCCTTGTTCATTTGGATATTTTGGCGGCAGCCGGTCACTCAGGGCCAAAGGCCCCTGGGGACAAAGATCAGGCTATTCCCTGCGAGAGAAAAGGGGCCAGCCCAGGTCTGATGTCAGTTTGTAGGGTTTCCTTGGGACTGTCAGGGCAGTTCTGGTTCGAGGTGGGGGCAGGTTTGGTTTGGGGCACATCCTTGATCGCTCCGATTTTTTGGAGGTTGCTGGCCCCTCCGGGCCACAGGCCCCTGGAGACAAAGACCGGTCCTTTACCCTGGAAAAGAAAAGTGGCCAGCCCAGGTTCCTGATGTTAGTTTCTAGGGTTCCCTTGCGACTGTCAGGGCAGCACAGGTTTGAGGTGGGCAGGTTGCGTCTGGGAGATATCCGAGTTCATTTGGATTTTTTGGAGGCTGCCGGCCTCTCTGGGCCACAGGTCCCTGTAGATCAAGACCGGTCCTTTTCCCTGGGAACGAAAAGTGGGCTGCCCAGGTTCCTGATGTCAGTTTGTAGGGTTCCCTTGGGACTGTCAGGGCAGCACAGGTTTGAGGTGGGGGCAGGTTGGGTCTGGGAGATATCCTTGTTCATTTGTATATTTTTGAGGAAGCCGGCCACTCAGGGCCACAGGCCCCTGGAGAAAAAGACCGGCCCTTTACCCTGGGAAAGTAATGTGGCCAGCCCAGGTTCCAGATATCAGTTTCTTGGGTTCCCTTGGGACTGTCAGGGCAGCACAGGTTTGAGGTGGGGGCAGGTTGGGTTTGGGGCACATCCTTGATCGCTCTGATTTTTTGGAGGTGGCTGGCCCCTCTGGGCCACAGGCCCCTGGAGACAAAGACCGGTCCTTTTCCCTGGGAACGAGAAGTGGCAAGCCCAGGTTCCAGATGTCAGTTTGTCGGGTTCCCTTGGGACTGTCAGGGAAGCACAGGTTTGAGGTTGTGGCAGGTTGGGTTTGCGTCGCATCCTTGATCGTTCCGATTTGCTGGAGATGGCTGGCCATTCAGATCCACAGGCTCCTGGAGACAAAGACAGGCCCTTTTCCCTTGGAAAGAAAAGTGGCCAGCCCAGGTTCCTGATGTCAGTTTGTAGGGTTCCCTTGGGACTGTCAGGGCAGCACAGGTTTGAGGGTGGGGCAGGTTGGGTTTGGGGCACATCCTTGATCGTTCCGATTTTTTGGAGGTTGCTGGCCCCTCCGGGCCACAGGCCCCTGGAGACAAAGACCGGTCCTTTACCCTGGAAAAGAAAAGTGGCCAGCCCAGGTTCCTGATGTCAGTTTGTAGGGTTCCCTTGGGACTGTCAGGGCAGCACAGGTTTGAGGGTGGGGCAGGTTGGGTTTGCGTCGCATCCTTGATCGTTCCGATTTTTTGGAGGTGGCTGGCCCCTCCGGGCCACAAGCCACTGGAGACGAAGACGGGCCCTTTTCCCTTGGAAAGAAAAGTGGCCAGCCCAGGTTCCTGAAGTCAGTTTGTAGGGTTCCCTTGGGACTGTCAGGGCAGCACAGGTTTGAGGGTGGGGCAGGTTGGGTTTGGGGCACATCCTTGATCGTTCCGATTTTTTGGAGGTGGCTGGCCACTCAGGGCCACAGGCCACTGGAGACAAAGACCAGCCATTTTCCCTGGGAAAAAACGTTGCCAGCCCAGGTTCCTGATGTCAGTTTGTAGGGTTCCCTTGGGACTGTCAAGGCAGCACAGGTTTGAGGTGGGGGCAGGTTGGGTCTGGGAGATATCCGAGTTCATTTGGATTTTTTGGAGGCTGCCGGCCTCTCTGGGCCACAGTTCCCTGTAGATAAAGACCGGTCCTTTTCCCTGGGAACGAAAAGTGGGCTGCCCAGGTTCCTGATGTCAGTTTGTAGGGTTTCCTTGGGACTGTCAGGGCAGCACAGGTTTGAGGTGGGGGCAGGTTGGGTCTGGGAGATATCCGAGTTCATTTGGATTTTTTGGAGGCTGCCGGCCTCTCTGGGTCACAGTTCCCTGTAGATAAAGACCGGTCCTTTTCCCTGGGAACGAAAAGTGGGCTGCCCAGGTTCCTGATGTCAGTTTGTATGGTTTCCTTGGGACTGTCAGGGCAGCACTGGTGCGAGGTGGGGACAGGTTGGGTCTGGGATATATCCTTGTTCATTTGGATATTTTGGCGGCAGCCAGCAACTCAGGGCCAAAGGCCCCTGGAGACAAAGACCAGGCTATTCCCTGCGAGAGAAAAGGTGCCAGCCCAGGTCTGATGTCAGTTTGTAGGGTTTCCTTGGGACTGTCAGGGCAGCCCTGGTTCGAGGTGGGGGCAGGTTGGGTTTGGGGCACATCCTTGATCGCTCCGATTTTTTGGAGGTTGCTGGCCCCTCCGGGCCAAAGGCCCCTGGAGACAAAGACCGGTCCTTTTCCCTGGAAAAGAAAAGTGGCCAGCCCAGGTTCCTGATATTAGTTTCTAGGGTTCCCTTGCGACTGTCAGGGCAGCACAGGTTTGAAGTGGGGCAGGTTGGGTCTGGGAGATATCCGAGTTCATTTGGATTTTTTGGAGGCTGCCGGCCTCTCTGGGCCACAGGTCCCTGTAGATAAAGACCGGTCCTTTTCCCTGGGAACGAAAAGTGGGCTGCCCAGGTTCCTGATGCCAGTTTGTAGGGTTCCCTTGGGACTGTCAGGGCAGCACAGGTTTGAGGTGGGGGCAGGTTGGGTCTGGGAGATATCCTTGTTCATTTGTATATTTTTGAGGGAGCCGGCCACTCAGGGCCACAGGCCCCTGGAGAAAAAGACCGGCCCTTTACCCTGGGAAAGTAATGTGGCCAGCCCAGGTTCCAGATATCAGTTTTAGGGTTCCCTTGGGACTGTCAGGGCAGTACAGGTTTGAGGTGGGGGCAGGTTGGGTTTGGGGCACATCCTTGATCGCTCTGATTTTTTGGAGGTGGCTGGCCCCTCTGGGCCACAGGCCCCTGGAGACAAAGACCGGTCCTTTTCCCTGGGAACGAGAAGTGGCAAGCCCAGGTTCCAGATGTCAGTTTGTCGGGTTCCCTTGGGACTGTCAGGGAAGCACAGGTTTGAGGTTGGGGCAGGTTGGGTTTGCGTCGCATCCTTGATCGTTCCGATTTGCTGGAGATGGCTGGCCCTTCAGTTCCACAGGCTCCTGGAGACGAAGACGGGCCCATTTCCCTTGGAAAGAAAAGTGGCCAGCCCAGGTTCCTGATGTCAGTTTGTAGGGTTCCCTTGGGACTGTCAGGGCAGCACAGGTTTGAGGTAGTGGCAGGTTGGGTTTGGGGCACATCCTTGATCGTTCCGATTTTTTGGCGGTGGCTGGCCCCTCCGGGCCACCGGCCACTGGAGACAAAGACCGGCCATTTTCCCTGGGAATGAAAGTGGCCAGCCCAGGTTCCTGATGTCAGTTTGTAGGGTTCCCTTGGGACTGTCAAGGCAGCACTGGTGTGAGGTGGGGGCAGGTTGGGTTTGGGGCACATCCTTGATTGTTCCGATATTTTGGAGATGGCTGGCCACTCAGGGCCACAGGCCCCTGGAGAAAAAGACCGGTCCTTTGCCCTGCCAGAGAAAAGTGGACAGCCCAGGTTCCTGATGTCAGTTTGTAGGGTTCCCTTGGAACTGTCAGGGCAGCACTGGTTGGAGGTGGGGGCAGGTTGGGTTTGGGGCACATCCTTGATTGTTCCGATTTTTTGGAGGTTGCTGGCCCCTCCGGGCCACAGGCCCCGGGAGAAAAAGACCAGCCATTTTCCCTGGAAAGAACGTGGCCAGCCCAGGTGCCTGATGTCAGTTTGTAGGGTTCCCTTGGGACTGTCAAGGCAGCACTGGTTGGAGGTAGTGGCAGGTTGGGTTTGGGGCACATCCTTGATCGTTCCGATTTTTTGGCGGTGGCTGGCCCCTCCGGGCCACCGGCCACTGGAGACAAAGACCGGCCATTTTCCCTGGGAATGAAAGTGGCCAGCCCAGGTTCCTGATGTCAGTTTGTAGGGTTCCCTTGGGACTGTCAAGGCAGCACTGGTGTGAGGTGGGGGCAGGTTGGGTTTGGGGCACATCCTTGATTGTTCCGATATTTTGGAGATGGCTGGCCACTCAGGGCCACAGGCCCCTGGAGAAAAAGACCGGTCCTTTGCCCTGCCAGAGAAAAGTGGACAGCCCAGGTTCCTGATGTCAGTTTGTAGGGTTCCCTTGGAACTGTCAGGGCAGCACTGGTTGGAGGTGGGGGCAGGTTGGGTTTGGGGCACATCCTTGATTGTTCCGATTTTTTGGAGGTTGCTGGCCCCTCCGGGCCACAGGCCCCGGGAGAAAAAGACCAGCCATTTTCCCTGGAAAGAACGTGGCCAGCCCAGGTTCCTGATGTCAGTTTGTAGGGTTCCCTTGGGACTGTCAGGGCAGCACTGGTTTGAGGTGGGGGCAGGTTGGGTCGGGAATACATCCTTGGTTTTTCCGATTTTTTGGAGGTGGCTGGCCCCTCCGGGCCACAGGCCACTGGAGACAAAGATTGGCCATTTTCCCTGGGAAAGAAAAGTGGCCAGCCCAAGTTCCTGATGTCAGTTTCTTGGGTTCCCTTGAGACTGTCAGGGAAGCACAGGTTTGAGGTGGGGGCAGGTTTGGTCTTGGAGATATCCTTGTTCATTTTGATTTTTTTGGAGGCAGCTGGCCACTCAGGGCCACAGGCCCCTGGAGACAAAGTCTGGCCCTTTTCCCTGGGAAAGAAAAGTGGCCAGGCCAGGTTCCTGATGTCAGTTTTTAGGGTTCCCTTGGGACTGTCATCGCAGCACAGGTTTGAGGTGGGGGCAGGTTGGTTTGGGGCACATCCTTGATCGTTCCGATTTTTTGGAGGTGCCTGGCCCCTCTGGGCCACAGGCCCCTTGAGACAAAGACCGGTCCTTTTCCCTGGGAACGAGAAGTGGCAAGCCCAGGTTCCAGATGTCAGTTTTTCGGGTTCCCTTGGGACTGTCAGGGAAGCACAGGTTTGAAGTTCGGGCAGGTTGGGTTTGGGGCACATACTTGATCGTTCCGATCTTTTGGAGGTGGCTGGACCCTCCGGGCCATAGGCCACTGGAGACAAAGACCGGCCATTTTCCCTGGGAAAGAAAGTGGCCAGCCCAGGTTCCTGATGTCAGTTTGTAGAGTTCCCTTGAGACTTTCAGGGCAGCGCAGGTTTGAGGTGGGGGCAGGTTGGGTCTGGGATATATCCTTGTTCATTTGGATATCTTGGAGGCAGCCGGCCACTCCGGGCCACAGGCCCCTGGAGACAAAAAAACGGCCCTTTACCCTGGGAACGAGAAGCGGGCAGCCCAGGTTCCTGATGTCAGTTTGTGGGGTTCCCTTGGGACTGTCAGGGCAGCACTGTTTTGAGGTGGTGGCAGGTTGGGTCTGCGTCGCGTCCTTGATTGTTCCGATTTTTTGGCGGTGGCTGGCCCCTCCGGGCCACAGGCCACTGGAGACAAAGACCGGCCATTTTCCCTGGGAAAGAACGTGGCCAGCCCATGTACCTGATGTCAGTTTCTAGGGTTCCCTTGGGACCGTCATGGCAGCACAGGTTTGAGGTGGGGGCAGGTTGGGTCTGGGATATATGCTTGTTCATTTGGATATTTTGGCGGCAGCCGGCCACTCAGGGCCACAGGCCCCTGGAGAAAAAGACCGGCCCTTTTCCCTGCGAGAGAAAAGGGCCAGCCCAGGTCCTTGATGTCACTTTCTAGGGCTCCCTTAGGACTGTCAGGACAGCCCTGGTTTGAGGTGGGGGCAGGTTGGGTTTGGGGCACATACTTGATCGTTCCGATCTTTTGGAGGTGGCTGGACCCTCCGGGCCATAGGCCACTGGAGACAAAGACCGGCCATTTTCCCTGGGAAAGAAAGTGGCCAGCCCAGGTTCCTGATGTCAGTTTGTAGAGTTCCCTTGAGACTTTCAGGGCAGCGCAGGTTTGAGGTGGGGGCAGGTTGGGTCTGGGATATATCCTTGTTCATTTGGATATCTTGGAGGCAGCCGGCCACTCCGGGCCACAGGCCCCTGGAGACAAAAAACGGCCCTTTACCCTGGGAACGAGAAGCGGGCAGCCCAGGTTCCTGATGTCAGTTTGTGGGGTTCCCTTGGGACTGTCAGGGCAGCACTGTTTTGAGGTGGTGGCAGGTTGGGTCTGCGTCGCGTCCTTGATTGTTCCGATTTTTTGGAGGTGGCTGGCCCCTCCGGGCCACAGGCCACTGGAGACAAAGACCGGCCATTTTCCCTGGGAAAGAACGTGGCCAGCCCATGCACCTGATGTCAGTTTCTAGGGTTCCCTTGGGACCGTCATGGCAGCACAGGTTTGAGGTGGGGGCAGGTTGGGTCTGGGATATATGCTTGTTCATTTGGATATTTTGGCGGCAGCCGGCCACTCAGGGCCACAGGCCCCTGGAGAAAAAGACCGGCCCTTTTCCCTGCGAGTAAAAAGGGGCCAGCCCAGGTCCTTGATGTCACTTTCTAGGGCTCCCTTGGGACTGTCAGGACAGCCCTGGTTCGAGGTGGGGGCAGGTTGGGTTTGGGGCACATCCTTGATCGTTACGATTTTTTGGAGGTGGCTGGCCCCTCAGGGCCACAGGCCACTGGAGACAAAGACCAGCCATTTTCCCTGGGAAAAAAACGTTGCCAGCCCAGGTTCCTGATGTCAGTTTGTAGGGTTCCCTTGGGACTGTCAAGGCAGCACAGGTTTGAGGTGGGGGCAGGTTGGGTCTGGGAGATATCCTAGTTCATTTGGATTTTTTGTAGGCAGCCGTCCACTCAGGACCACAGGCCCCCGGAGAGAAAGAACGGCCCTTTACCCTGGGAAAGAAAAGCGGCCAGCCCAGGTAATAGATGTCAGTTTTTAGGGTTCCCTTGGGATTGTCAGGGCAGCAAAGGTTTGAAGTGGAGGCAGGTTGGGTCTGGGAGATATCCTTATTCATTTGGATCTGTTGGAGGCAGCCGGCCTCTCAGGGCCACAGGCCCCCTGAGAAAAAGACCAGCCATTTTTCCTGGGAAAGAACGTGGCCAGCCTGCGTTCCTGATGTCATTTTGTAGGGTTCCCTTGGGACTGTCAAGGCAGCACAGGTCTGAGGTGGGGGCAGGTTGGGTCTGGGATATATCCTTGTTCATTTGGATATTTTTGAGGGAGCCGGCCACTCAGGGCCACAGGCCCCTGGAGACAAAGACCGGTCCTTTTCCCTGGGAACGAGAAGTGGCAAGCCCAGGTTCCAGATGTCAGTTTGTCGGGTTCCCTTGGGACTGTCAGGGAAGCTCAGGTTTGAGGTTGGGGCAGGTTGGGTTTGCGTCGCATCCTTGATCGTTCCGATTTGCTGGAGATGGCTGGCCATTCAGGTCCACAGGCTCCTGGAGACAAAGACGGGCCCTTTTCCCTTGGAAAGAAAAGTGGCCAGCCCAGGTTCCTGAAGTCAGTTTGTAGGGTTCCCTTGGGACTGTCAGGGCAGCACAGGTTTGAGGGTGGGGCAGGTTGGGTCTGGGATATATCCTTGTTCATTTGGATATTTTGGCGGCAGCCAGGCACTCAGGGCCAAAGGCCCCTGGAGACAAAGACCAGGCTATTCCCTGCGAGAGGAAAAGGGGCCAGCCCAGGTCTGATGTCAGATTGTAGGGTTTCCTTGGGACTGTCAGGGCAGCCCTGGTTCGAGGTGGGGGCAGGTTGGGTTTGTGGCACATCCTTGATCGTTCCGATTTTTTGGAGGTGGCTGGCCCCTCCGGGCCACAGGCCACTGGAGACAAAGACCGGCCATTTTCCCTGGGAAAAAATGTGGCCAGCCCAGGTTCCTGATGTCAGTTTGTAGGGTTCCCTTGGGACTGTCAAGGCAGCACAGGTTTGAGGTGGGGGCAGGTTGGGTCTGGGAGATATCCTAGTTCATTTGGATTTTTTGTAGGCAGCCGGCCACTCAGGACCACAGGCCCCCGGAGAGAAAGACCGGCCCTTTACCCTGGGAAAGAAAAGCGGCCAGCCCAGGTAATAGATGTCACTTTTTAGGGTTCCCTTGGGATTGTCAGGGCAGCAAAGGTTTGAGGTGGAGGCAGGTTGGGTCTGGGAGATATCCTTGTTCCTTTAGATATCTTGGAGGCAGCCGGCCTCTCAGGGCCACAGGCCCCTGAAGACAATGACCGGCCCTTTTCCCTGGGAAAGAAAAGTGGCCAGCCCAGGTTTCTGATGTCAGTTTGTAGGGTTCCCTTGGGACTGTCAGGGCAGCACAGGTTTGAGGCGGGGGTAGGTTGGGTCTGGGAGATATCCTTCTTCATTTGAATATTTTGGAGGCAGCCGGCCACTCAGGGCCACAGGCCCCAGGAGACAAAGACCGTCCCTTTCCCCTGGGAAAGAAATTTGGCCAGCCCAGGTTCCAGATATCAGTTTGTAGGGTTCCCTTGGGACTGTCAGGGCAGAACAGGTTTGAGGTGGGGGCAGGTTGGGTCTGGGAGATATCCTAGTTCATTTGGATTTTTTGGAGGTGGCTGGGCACTCAGGGCCACAGGCCCCTGGAGACAAAATCTGGCCCTTTTCCGTGGGAACGAGAAATAGGCTGCCCAGGTTCCTGATGTCAGTTGGTCGGGTTCCCTTGGGACTGTCAGGGAACCACAGGTTTGAGGTGGGGGCAGGTTGGGGTCTGGGAGATATCTTAGTTCATTTGGATATTTTGGTGGCAGCCGGCCACTCAGGGCCACAGGTCCCTGTTAATAAGGACCGGTCCTTTTCCCTGGGAAAGAAAAGTGGGCTGCCCAGGTTCCTGATGTCAGTTTGTAGGGTTCCCTAGGGACTGTCAGGGCAGCACAGGTTTGAGGTGGGGGCAGGTTGGGTCTGGGATATATCCTTGTTCATTTGGATATTTTGGCGGCAGCCGGTCACTCAGGGCCACGGGCCCCCGGAGAGAAAGACCGGCCCTTTACTCTGGGAAAGAATAGCGGCCAGCCCAGGTTCCTGATGTCACTTTGTAGGGTTCCCTTGGGACTGTCAAGGCAGCGCAGGTTTGAGATGGGGGCAGGTTGGGTCTGGGAAACATCTTTTTTTGTTTTGATTTTTTGGAGGTGGCTGGCCACTCAGGGCCACAGGCCCCTGGAGAAAAAGAACGGCCATTTTCCCTGGGAAAGAAAAGTCGCCAGCCCAAGTTCCTGATGTCTAATTGTAGGGTTCCCTTGAGACTGTCTGGGCAGCACAGGTTTTGAAGTGGGGGCAGGTTGGGTCTGGGAGATATCCTTGTTCATTTGGATATTTTGGCGGCAGCCGGCCACTCTGGGCCACAGGTCCCTGGAGACAAATTCTGGCCCTTTTCCCTGGGAAAGAACGTGGCCAGCCCAGGTTCCTGATGTCAGTTTGTAGGGTCCCCGTGGGACTGTAAAGGCAGCACAGGTTTGAGGTGGGGGGAGGTTGGGTCTGGGATATATCCTTGTTCATTTGGATATTTTGGTGGCAGCCGGCCACTCTGTGCCACAGGCCCCTGGAGACAAAGACCGGTCCTTTTCCCTGGGAACGAGAAGTGGGCAGCCCAGGTTCCTGATGTCAGTTTGTGGGGTTCCCTTGGGACTGTCAGGGCAGCACTGGTTTGAGGTCGGGGCAGGTTGGGTCTGCGTCGCGTCCTTGATTGTTCCGATTTTTAGGAGGTGGCTGGCCCCTCCAGGCCACAGGCCACTGGAGATAAACTCCGGCCATTTTCCCTAGGAAAGAAATGTGGCCAGCCTGCGTTCCTGATGTCAGTTTTTAGGGTTTCCTTGGGACTGTCAGGGCAGCACTGGTTGGAGGTGGGGGCAGGTTGGGTTTGGGGCACATCCTTGATCGTTCCGATTTTTTGGACGTGGCTGGCCACTCAGGGCCGCAGGCCCCCGGAGAGAAAGACCGGCCCTTTTCCCTGGGAAAGAAAAGTGGCCAGTCCGGGTTCCTGATGTCAGTTTGTAGGGTTCCGTTGGGACTGTCAGGGCAGAACAGGTTTGAGGTGGGGGCAGGTTGGGTCTGGGAGATATCCTGGTTCGTTTGGATATTTTGGAGGCAGCCGGCCTCTCAGGGCCACAGGCCCCTGGAGACAAAGACCGGCCCTTTTCCCTGTGAAAGAAAATTTGCCAGCCCAGGTTCCTGATGTCACTTTGTAGGGTTTCCTTGGGGCCGTCAGGACAGCACTTGTTTGAGGTGGGGGCAGGTTGGGTTTGGGAGATATCCGCGTTCATTTGGATTTTTTGGAGGTAGCCGGCCTCTCTGCGCCACAGGTCCCTGGAGATAAAGACCGGTCCTTTTCCCTGGGAACGAAAAGTGGGCAGCCCAGGTTCCTGATGTCAGTTTGTAGGGTTCCCTTGGGACTGTCAGGGCAGCACAGTTTAGAGGTGGGGGCAGGTTGGGTCTGGGAGATATCCTTGTTCCTTTAGATACCTTGGAGGCAGCAGGCCACTCAGGGCCACAGGCCCCTGGAGACAAATTCTGGCCCTTTTCCCTGGGAACGAGAAGTGGGCAGCCCAGGTTCCTGCTGTCAGTTTGTAGGGTTCCCTTGGGACTGTCAAGGCAGCGCAGGTTTGAGGTGGGGGCAGGTTGGGTCTGGGGTATATCCTTGTTCATTTGGATATTTTGGAGGCAGCCGGCCTCTCCGGGCCACAGGCCCCTGGAGACAAAGTCTGGCCCTTTTCCCTGGGAAAGAAAAGTGACCAGCCCAGGTTCCTGATGTCAGTTTGTAGGGTTCCCTAGGGACTGTCAGGGCAGCACAGGTTTGAGGTGGGGGCAGGTTGGGTCTGGGATATATCCTTGTTCATTTGGATATTTTGGCGGCAGCCGGTCACTCAGGGCCACGGGCCCCCGGAGAGAAAGACCGGCCCTTTACTCTGGGAAAGATAAGCGGCCTGCCCAGGTTCCTGATGTCTAATTGTAGGGTTCCCTTGAGACTGTCTGGGCAGCACAGGTTTTGAAGTGGGGGCAGGTTGGGTCTGGGAGATATCCTTGTTCATTTGGATATTTTGGCGGCAGCCGGCCACTCTGGGCCACAGGTCCCTGGAGACAAATTCTGGCCCTTTTCCCTGGGAAAGAACGTGGCCAGCCCAGGTTCCTGATGTCAGTTTGTAGGGTTCCCGTGGGACTGTAAAGGCAGCGCTGGTTTGAGGTGGGGGCAGGTTGGGTCTGGGATATATCCTTGTTCATTTGGATATTTTGGTGGCAGCCGGCCACTCAGTGCCACCGGCCCCTGGAGACAAAGACCGGTCCTTTTCCCTGGGAACGAGAAGTGGGCAGCCCAGGTTCCTGATGTCAGTTTGTGGGGTTCCCTTGGGACTGTCAGGGCAGCACTGGTTTGAGGTTGGGGCAGGTTGGGTCTGCGTCGCGTCCTTGATTGTTCCGATTTTTTGGAGGTGGCTGGCCCCTCCAGGCCACAGGCCACTGGAGATAAACTCCGGCCATTTTCCCTAGGAAAGAAATGTGGCCAGCCTGCGTTCCTGATGTCAGTTTTTAGGGTTTCCTTGGGACTGTCAGGGCAGCACTGGTTGGAGGTGGGGGCAGGTTGGGTTTGGGGCACATCCTTGATCGTTCCGATTTTTTGGACGTGGCTGGCCACTCAGGGCCACAGGCCCCCGGAGAGAAAGACCGGCCCTTTTCCCTGGGAAAGAAAAGTGGCCAGTCCGGGTTCCTGATGTCAGTTTGTAGGGTTCCCTTGGGACTGTCAGGGCACAACAGGTTTGAGGTGGGGGCAGGTTGGGTCTGGGAGATATCCGAGTTCATTTGGATTTTTTGGAGGCTGCCGGCCTCTCTGGGCCACAGGTCCCTGTAGATCAAGACCGGTCCTTTTCCCTGGGAACGAAAAGTGGGCTGCCCAGGTTCCTGATGTCAGTTTGTAGGGTTCCCTTGGGACTGTCAGGGCAGCACAGGTTTGAGGTGGGGGCAGGTTGGGTCTGGGAGATATCCTTGTTCATTTGTATATTTTTGAGGGAGCCGGCCACTCAGGGCCACAGGCCCCTGGAGACAAAGACCGGTCCTTTTCCCTGGGAACGAGAAGTGGCAAGCCCAGGTTCCAGATGTCAGCTTGTCGGGTTCCCTTGGGACTGTCAGGGCAGCACAGGTTTGAGGGTGGGGCAGGTTGGGTCTGGGAGATATCCTTGTTCCTTTAGATACCTTGGAGGCAGCAGGCCACTCAGGGCCACAGGCCCCTGGAGACAAAATCTGGCTCTTTTCCCTGGGAACGAGAAGTGGGCAGCCCAGGTTCCTGATGTCAGTTTGTAGGGTTCCCTTGGGACTGTCAAGGCAGCACAGGTTTGAGGTGGGGGCAGGTTGGGTCTGGGGTATATCCTTGTTCATTTGGATATTTTGGAGGCAGCCGGCCTCTCCGGGCCACAGGCCCCTGGAGACAAAGTCTGGCCCTTTTCCCTGGGAAAGAAAAGTGGCCAGCCCAGGTTCCTGATGTCAGTTTGTAGGGTTCCCTAGGGACTGTCAGGGCAGCACAGGTTTGAGGTGGGGGTAGGTTGGGTCTGGGATATATCCTTGTTCATTTGGATATTTTGGCGGCAGCCGGTCACTCAGGGCCACGGGCCCCCGGAGAGAAAGACCGGCCCTTTACTCTGGGAAAGAAAAGCGGCCAGCCCAGGTTCCTGATCTCTAATTGTAGGGTTCCCTTGAGACTGTCTGGGCAGCACAGGTTTTGAAGTGGGGGCAGGTTGGGTCTGGGAGATATCCTTGTTCATTTGGATATTTTGGCGGCAGCCGGCCACTCTGGGCCACAGGCCACTGGAGAAAAAGACCGGCCATTTTCCCTGGGAAAGAACGTGGCCAGCCCAGGTTCCTGATGTCAGTTTGTGGGGTTCCCGTGGGACTGTAAAGGCAGCACAGGTTTGAGGTGGGGGCAGGTTGGGTCTGGGATATATCCTTGTTCATTTGGATATTTTGGTGGCAGCCGGCCACTCAGTGCCACCGGCCCCTGGAGACAAAGACCGGTCCTTTTCCCTGGGAACGAGAAGTGGGCAGCCCAGGTTCCTGATGTCAGTTTGTGGGGTTCCCTTGGGACTGTCAGGGCAGCACTGGTTTGAGGTTGGGGCAGGTTGGGTCTGCGTCGCGTCCTTGATTGTTCCGATTTTTAGGAGGTGGCTGGCCCCTCCAGGCCACAGGCCACTGGAGATCAACTCCGGCCATTTTCCCTAGGAAAGAAATGTGGCCAGCCTGCGTTCCTGATGTCAGTTTTTAGGGTCCCCTTGGGACTGTCAGGGCAGCACTGGTTGGAGGTGGGGCAGGTTGGGTTTGGGGCACATCCTTGATCGTTCCGATTTTTTGGACGTGGCTGGCCACTCAGGGCCACAGGCCCCCGGAGAGAAAGACCGGCCCTTTTCCCTGGGAAAGAAAAGTGGCCAGTCCGGGTTCCTGATGTCAGTTTGTAGGGTTCCGTTGGGACTGTCAGGGCAGAACAGGTTTGAGGTGGGGGCAGGTTGGGTCTGGGAGATATCCTTGTTCATTTGTATATTTTGGAGGCAGCCGGCCTCTCAGGGCCACAGGCCCCTGGAGACAAAGACCGGCCTTTTCCCTGAGAAAGAAAATTTGCCAGCCCAGGTTCCTGATGTCACTTTGCAGGGTTTCCTTGGGGCCGTCAGGACAGCACTTGTTTGAGGTGGGGGCAGGTTGGGTTTGGGAGATATCCGAGTTCATTTGGATTTTTTGGAGGTAGCCGGCCTCTCTGCGCCACAGGTCCCTGGAGATAAAGACCGGTCCTTTTCCCTGGGAACGAAAAGTGGGCAGCCCAGGTTCCTGATGTCAGTTTGTAGGGTTCCCTTGGGACTGTCAGGGCAGCACAGTTTAGAGGTGGGGGCAGGTTGGGTCTGGGAGATATCCTTGTTCCTTTAGATACCTTGGAGGCAGCAGGCCACTCAGGGCCACAGGCCCCTGGAGACAAATTCTGGCCCTTTTCCCTGGGAACGAGAAGTGGGCAGCCCAGGTTCCTGATGTCACTTTGTAGGGTTCCCTTGGGACTGTCAAGGCAGCACAGGTTTGAGGTGGGGGCAGGTTGGGTCTGGGGTATATCCTTGTTCATTTGGATATTTTGGAGGCAGCCGGCCTCTCCGGGCCACAGGCCCCTGGAGACAAAGTCTGGCCCTTTTCCCTGGGAAAGAAAAGTGGCCAGCCCAGGTTCCTGATGTCAGTTTGTAGGGTTCCCTAGGGACTGTCAGGGCAGCACAGGTTTGAGGTGGGGGCAGGTTGGGTCTGGGATCAATCCTTGATCATTTGGATATTTTGGCGGCAGCCGGTCACTCAGGGCCACGGGCCCCCGGAGAGAAAGACCGGCCCTTTACTCTGGGAAAGAAAAGCGGCCAGCCCAGGTTCCTGATGTCACTTTGTAGGGTTCCCTTGGGACTGTCAAGGCAGCGCAGGTTTGAGATGGGGGCAGGTTGGGTCTGGGAAACATCTTTTATTGTTTTGATTTTTTGGAGGTGGCTGGCCACTCAGGGCCACAGGCCCCTGGAGAAAAAAGAACGGCCATTTTCCCTGGGAAAGAAAAGTCGCCAGCCCAAGTTCCTGATGTCTAATTGTAGGGTTCCCTTGAGACTGTCTGGGCAGCACAGGTTTGAAGTGGGGGCAGGTTGGGTCTGGGAGATATCCTTGTTCATTTGGATATTTTGGCGGCAGCCGGCCACTCTGGGCCACAGGCCACTGGAGAAAAAGACCGGTCCTTTTCCCTGGGAAAGAACGTGGCCAGCCCAGGTTCCTGATGTCAGTTTGTGGGGTTCCCGTGGGACTGTAAAGGCAGCACAGGTTTGAGGTGGGGGCAGGTTGGGTCTGGGATATATCCTTGTTCATTTGGATATTTTGGTGGCAGCCGGCCACGCAGTGCCACCGGCCCCTGGAGACAAAGACCGGTCCTTTTCCCTGGGAACGAGAAGTGGGCAGCCCAGGTTCCTGATGTCAGTTTGTGGGGTTCCCTTGGGACTGTCAGGGCAGCACTGGTTTGAGCTTGGGGCAGGTTGGGTCTGCGTCGTGTCCTTGATTGTTCCGATTTTTAGGAGGTGGCTGGCCCCTCCAGGCCACAGGCCACTGGAGATAAACTCCGGCCATTTTCCCTAGGAAAGAAATGTGGCCCGCCCAGGTTCCTGATGTCAGTTTTTAGGGTCCCCTTGGGACTGTCAGGGCAGCACTGGTGTGGAGGTGGGGCAGGTTGGGTTTGGGGCACATCCTTGATAGTTCCGATTTTTTGGACGTGGCTGGCCACTCAGGGCCACAGGCCCCCGGAGAGAAACACCGGCCCTTTTCCCTGGGAAAGAAAAGTGGCCAGTCCGGGTTCCTGATGTCAGTTTGTAGGGTTCCGTTGGGACTGTCAGGGCAGAACAGGTTTGAGGTGGGGGCAGGTTGGGTCTGGGAGATATCCTGGTTCGTTTGGATATTTTGGAGGCAGCCGGCCTCTCAGGGCCACAGGCCCCTTGAGACAAAGACCGGCCCTTTTCCCTGTGAAAGAAAATTTGCCAGCCCAGGTTCCTGATGTCACTTTGTAGGGTTTCCTTGGGGCCGTCAGGACAGCACTTGTTTGAGGTGGGGGCAGGTTGGGTTTGGGGCACATCCTTGATAGTTCCGATTTTTTGGAGGTGGCTGGCAACGCAGGGCCACAGGCCCCTGGAGAAAAAAAAGGGCCCTTTACCCTGTGAAAGAAAACGGGCCAGCCCTGGTTCCTGATGTCAGTTTGTAGGGTTCCCTTGGGACTGTCAGGGCAGCGGAGGTTTGAGATGGGGGCAGGTTGGGTCTGGGAAACATCCTTTTTTGTTTTGATTTTTTGGAGGTGGCTGGCCACTTAGGGCCACAGGCCACTAAAGAAAAAGACCAGCCATTTTCCCTAGGAAAGAAATGTGGCCCGCCCAGGTTCCTGATGTCTGTTTGTAGGGTTCACTTGGGACTGTCAGGGAAGCACAGGTTTTCGGTGGGGGCAGGTTGGGTCTGGAACACATCCTTGATTGTTCCGATTTTTTGGAGGTGGCCGGCCACTCAGGGCCACAAGCCCCTGGAGAAAAAGACCGGCCCATTTCCCTGGGAAAGAAAAGTGGCCAGCCCAAGTTCCTGATGTCTATTTGTAGGGTTCCCTTGATACTGTCTGGGCAGCACAGGTTTTGCGGTGGGGCAGGTTTGGTCTTGGAGATATCCTTGTTCATTTTGATTTTTTGGAGGCAGCTGGTCACTCAGGGCCACAGGCTCCTGGAGACAAAGACCGGCCCTTTACCCTGGGAAAGAAATGTGGCCAGCCCTGGTTCCAGATATCAGTTTGTAGGGTTCCCTTGGGACTGCCAGGGCAGCAAAGGTTTGAGGTGGGGGCAGGTTGGGCCTGGGACATATCCTTGATCGTTCCGATTTTTTGGAGGTGGCTGGCCCCTCAGGGCCACAGGCCCCTGAAGACAAAGACAGGCCCTTTTCCCTGGGAAAGAAAAGTTGCAAGCCCAGGTTCCAGATGTCAGTTTGTCGGGTTCCGTTGGGACCGTCAGGGAACAGGTTCCAGATGTCAGTTTGTCGGGGTTCCGTTGGGACCGTCAGGGAAGCACAGGTTTGAGGTGGGGCAGGTTGGGTCTCGGAGATATCCTTGTTCATTTGGATTTGTTTGGAGGCACCCGGCCTCTTTCGGCCCCAGGTCCATGGAGATAAAGAACCGGTCCTTTTCCCTGGGAACGAAAAGGTGGGCAGCCCAGGTTCCTGATGTCAGTTTGTAGGGTTCCCTTGGGACTTTCAGGGCAGCGCAGGTTTGAGGTGGGGGCAGGTTGGCGACTGGGAAATATCCTAGTTCATTTGGATTTTTTGGAGGCAGCTGGCCACTCAGGGCCACAGGCCCCTGGAGACAAAGACCTGTCCCTTTTCCCTGAGAACGAGAAGAGGTCAGCCCAGGTTCCTGATGTCAGTTTCTAGGGTTCCCTTGGGATTGTCAGGGCAGCACAGTTTTGAGGTGGGGGCAGGTTGGGTCTGGGATATATCCTTGATCATTTGGATAGTTTGGAGGCAGCTGGCCACTCAGGGCCACAGGCCCCTGGAGACAAAGACCGGCCCTTTACCCTGGGAAAGAAATGTGCTAGCCCAGGTTCCAGATAGCAGTTTGTAGGGTTCCGTTGGGACTGTCAGGGCAGCACAGTTTTCAGGTTGGGGGCAGGTTGGGTCTGCGTCGTATCCTTGATCGTTCCGATTTTCTGGAGATGGCTGGCCATTCAGGTGCACAGGCTCCTGGAGACAAAGACCGGCCTTTTTCCCCTTGGAAAGAAAAGTTGCCCGCCCAGGTTCCTGATGTCAGTTTGTCGGGTTCCATTGGGACTGTCAGGGAAGCACAGGTTTGAGGGCGGGGGGGCAGGTTGGGTCTGGGAGATAGCCTTGTTCGTTTGGATTTTTTGGAGGCAGCCGGCCACTCAGGGCCACAGGCCCCCTGGAGACAATGACCGGTCCTTTTCCCTGGCAACGAGAAGTGGCCAGCCCAGGTTCTTGAAGTCAGTTTGTAGGGTTCCCGTGGGACTGTCAGGGCGGCACAGGTTTGAGGTTGGGGCAGGTTGGGTCTGCGTCGCATCCTTGATTGTTCCAATTTGCTGGACATGGCTGGCCATTCAGGTCCACAGGCTCCTGTAGACAAAGACCGGCCCTTTTCCCTGGGAAAGAAAAATAGGCAAGCCCATGTTCCAGATGTCAGTGTTTCGGGTTCACTTGGGACTGTCAGGGAAGCACAGGTTTGAGGTGGGTGCAGGTTGGGTCTGGGAGATATCCTAGTTCATTTGGATATTTTGGAGATGGCTGGCCGCTCAGGACCCCAGGCCCCCAGACAGAAAATCCGGCCCTTTACCCTGGGAAAGAAAAGTTGCTATCCCAGGTTCCTGATGTCAGTTTGTAGGGTTCCCTTGGGACTGTCAGGTCAACACAGGTTTGAGGCAGGGGCAGGTTGGGTCTGGGAGATAACCTTGTTCATTTGCATATTTTGGAGGCAGTCGGACACTCAGGGGCACAGGCCCCTGGAGACAAAAACCGGTCCTTTTCCCCGGGAACGAGAAGTGGCCAGCCCAGGTTCCTGATGTCAGTTTTGTAGGGTTCCCTTGGGACTGTCAGGGCAGCACAGGTTTGAGGTTGGGGCAGGTTGGGTCATAGAGATATCCTTGTTCCTTTAGATATCTTGGAGGCAGCTGGCCACTCAGGGCCACAGGCCCCTGGAGAGAAAAAGACCAGCCATTTTTCCTGGGAAAGAATGTGGCCAGCCTGCGTTCCTGATGTCATTTTGTAGGGTTTCCTTGGGACTGTCAGGGGAAGCACAGGTTTGAGGTGGGGGCAGGTTGGGTCTGGGAGATATCCTTGTTCATTTGGATATTTTTGGAGGCAGCCGGCCACTCAGGGCCACAGGCCCCTGGAGAAAAAATCTGGCCCTTTTCCGTGGGAACGAGAATAGGCTGCCCAGGTTCCTGATGTCAGTTTGTAGGGTTCCCTTGGGACTGTCAGGGCAGCACAGTTTAGAGGTGGGGGGCAGGTTGGGTCTGGGAGATATCCTTGTTCATTTGGATATGTGTGAGGCAGCCGGCCTCTCAGGGCCACAGGCCCCTGGAGACAAATTCTGGCCCTTTTCCCTTGGAAAAGAAAAGGGGGCCAGCCCAGGTTCCTGATGTCAGTTCGTCGGGGTTCCCTTTGGGACTGTCAGGGAAGCACAGGTTTGAGGTCGGGGGGCAGGTTGGGTCTGGGAGATATCCTAGTTCATTTGGATATTTTGGTGGCAGCCGGGCCACTCAGGGCCACAGGCCCCTGGAGACAAAAGTCCGGGTCCCTTTTCCCTGGAAAAGAAAAGTGGCCAGTTCTGGTTCCTGATGTTAGTTTCTAGGGTTCCCTTGGGACTGTCAGGGCAGCACAGGTTTGAGGTGGGGGCAGGTTGGGTCTGGGAGATATCCGAGTTCATTTGGATTTTTTTGGCCGCTGCCGGCCTCTGTGGGGCAACAGGCCCCTGTTAATAAGGGACAGGTCCTTTTCCCTGGGAACAAAAAGTGGGCCTGCCCAGGTTCCTTATGTCAGCTTGTAGGGTTCCCTTGGGACTGTCAGGGCAGCACAGCTTTGAGGTGGGGGCAGGTTGGGGCTGGGAGATATCCTTGTTCATTTGGATTTTTTGGAGGCAGCCGGCCTCTTAGGGCCATAGGCCCCTGGAGATAAAGACCGGTCCTTTTCCCTGGGAACGAAAATTGGGCAGCCCAGGTTCCTGATGTCAGTTTTGTAGGGTTTCTTTGGAACTGTCAGGGCAGCACAGGTATGAGTCGGTGGCAGGTTGGGTCTGGGAGATATCCGAGTTCATTTGGATTTTTTGGAGGTAGCCAGCCTCTCTGCGCTCACAGGTCCCTGGAGATAAAGACCGGTCCTTTTCCCCTGGGAACGAAAACTGGGCAGCTCAGGTTCCTGAGGTCAGTTTGTAGGGTTCCCCTTGGGACTGTCAGGGCAGCACAGTTTAGAGGTGGGGGGCAGGTTGGGTCTGGGAGATATCCTTGATCGCTCCGATTTTTTGGAGGTGGCAGGCCACTCAGGGCCACAGGCCCCTGGAGACAAATTCTGGCCCTTTTCCCTGGGAACGAGAAGTGGGCAGCCCAGGTTCCTGGTGTCAGTTTGTAGGGTTCCCTTGGGACTGTCAAGGCAGCCCAGGTTTGAGGTGGGGGCAGGTTGGGTCTGGGGTATATCCTTGTTCATTTGGATATTTTGGAGGCAGCCGGCCTCTCCGGGGCCACAGGCCCCTGGAGACAAAGTCTGCGCCTTTTCCCTGGGAAAGAAAAGTGGCCATCCTTGTTCATTTGGATATGCTGGCGGCAGCCGGTCACTCAGGGCCACGGGCCCCCGGAGAGAAAGACGGGCCCTTTACTCTGGGAAAGAAAAGCGGCCAGCCCAGGTTCCTGATGTCACTTTGTAGGGTTCCCTTGGGACTGTCAAGGCAGCGCAGGTTTGAGATGGGGGCAGGTTGGGTCTGGGAAACATCTTTTTTTGTTTTGATTTTTTGGAGGTGGCTGGCCACTCAGGGCCACAGGCCCCTGGAGAAAAAGAACGGCCATTTTCCCTGGGAAAGAAAAGTGGCAAGCCCAAGTTCCTGATGTCTAATTGTAGGGTTCCCTTGAGACTGTCTGGGCAGCACAGGTTTTGAAGTGGGGGCAGGTTGGGTCTGGGAGATATCCTTGTTCATTTGGATATTTTGGCGGCAGCCGGCCACTCTGGGCCACAGGCCACTGGAGAAAAAGACCGGCCATTTTCCCTGGGAAAGAACGTGGCCAGCCCAGGTTCCTGATGTCAGTTTGTAGGGTTCCCGTGGGACTGTAAAGGCAGCACAGGTTTGAGGTGGGGGCAGGTTGGGTCTGGGATATATCCTTGTCATTTGGATATTTTGGTGGCAGCCGGCCACTCAGTGCCACCGGCCCTGGAGACAAAGACCGGTCCTTTTCCCAGGGAACGAGAAGTGGGCAGCCCAGGTTCCTGATGTCAGTTTGTGGGGTTCCCTTGGGACTGTCAGGGCAGCACTGGTTTGAGTTGGGGGCAGGTTGGGTCTGCGTCGCGTCCTTGATTGTTCCGATTTTTAGGAGGTGGCTGGCCCTCCAGGCACAGGCCACTGGAGATAAACTCCGGCCATTTTCCCTAGGAAAGAAATGTGGCCCGCCCAGGTTCCTGATGTCAGTTTTTTATGGTCCCCTTGGGACTGTCAGGGCAGCACTGGTTGGAGGTGGGGGCAGGTTGGGTTTGGGGCACATCCTTGATCGTTCCGATTTTTTGGACGTGGCTGGCCACTCAGGGCCACAGGCCCCCGGAGAGAAAGACCAGCCCTTTTCCCTGGGAAAGAAAAGTGGCCAGTCCGGGTTCCTGATGTCAGTTTGTAGGGTTCCGTTGGGACTGTCAGGGCAGAACAGGTTTGAGGTGGGGGCAGGTTGGGTCTGGGAGATATCCTGGTTCGTTTGGATATTTTGGAGGCAGCCGGCCTCTCAGGGCCACAGGCCCCTGTAGACAAAGAACGGCCCTTTTCCCTGTGAAAGAAAATTTGCCAGCCCAGGTTCCTGATGTCACTTTGTAGGGTTTCCTTGGGGCCGTCAGGACAGCACTTGCTTGAGGTGGGGGCAGGTTGGGTTTGGGGCACATCCTTGATAGTTCCGATTTTTTGGAGGTGGCTGGCACGCAGGGCCACAGGCCCCTGGAGAAAAAAAAAAGGGCCCTTTACCCTTTGAAAGAAAACGGGCCAGCCCTGGTTCCTGATGTCAGTTTGTAGGGTTCCCTTGGGACTGTCAGGGCAGCGGAGGTTTGAGATGGGGGCAGGTTGGGTCTGGGAGATATCCTTGATCGCTCCGATTTTTTGGAGGGGGCTGGCCACTTAGGGCCACAGGCCACTAAAGAAAAAGACCAGCCATTTTCCCTAGGAAAGAAATGTGGCCCGCCCAGGTTCCTGATGTCAGTTTGTAGGGTTCACTTGGGACTGTTAGGGAAGCACAGGTTTTAGGTGGGGGCAGGTTGGGTCTGGAACACATCCTTGATTGTTCCGATTTTTTGGAGGTGGCCAGCCACTCAGGGCCACAAGCCCCTGGAGGAAAAGACCGGCCCATTTCCCTGGGAAAGAAAAGTGGCCAGCCCAAGTTCCTGATGTCTATTCGTAGGGTTCCCTTGAGACTGTCTGGGCAGCACAGGTTTTGAGGTGGGGGCAGGTTTGGTCTTGGAGATATCCTTGTTCATTTTGATTTTTTGGAGGCAGCTGGTCACTCAGGGCCACAGGCTCCTGGAGACAAAGACCGGCCCTTTACCCTGGGAAAGAAATGTGGCCAGCCCTGGTTCCAGATATCAGTTTGTAGGGTTCCCTTGGGACTGCCAGGGCAGCACAGGTTTGAGGTGGGGGCAGGTTGGGTCTGGGACATATCCTTGATCGCTCCGATTTTTTGTAGGTGGCTGGCCCCTCAGGGCCACAGGCCCCTGAAGACAAAGACAGGCCCTTTTCCCTGGGAAAGAAAAGTGGCAAGCCCAGGTTCCAGATGTCAGTTTGTCGGGTTCCGTTGGGACTGTCTGGGAAGCACAGGTTTGAGGTGGGGGCAGGTTGGGTCTGGGAGATATCCTTGTTCATTTGGATTTTTTGGAGGCACCCGGCCTCTTTCGGCCACAGGTCCATGGAGATAAAGACCGGTCCTTTTCCCTGGGAACGAAAAGTGGGCAGCCCAGGTTCCTGATGTCAGTTTGTAGGGTTCCCTTGGGACTGTCAGGGCAGCACTGGTTTGAGGTGGGGGCAGGTTGAGTCTGGGAGATATCCTAGTTCATTTGGATATTTTGGAGGCAGCCGGCCACTCAGGGCCACAGGGCCCTGGAGACAAAGACCAGCCCTTTTCCCTGGGAAAGAAAAGTGGCCAGCCCGGGTTCCTGTAGTCAGTTTTTCGGGTTTCCTTGGGACTGTCAGGACAGCACTGGTTTGAGGTGGGGGCAGGTTGGGTTTGGGGCACATCCTTGATCGTTCCGATTTTTTGGAGGAGGCTGGCCCCTCCCGGCCACAGGTCACAGGAGATAAAGACCGGCAATTTTCCCTGGGAAATAAAGTGGCGAGCCCAGCTTCCTGAAGTCAGTTTGTAGGGTTCCCTTGGGACTGTCAAGGCGGCACAGGTTTGAGGTGGGGGCAGGTCGGGTCTGGGATATATCCTTGATCATTTGGATATTTTGGAGGCAGCCGGCCACTCAGGGCCACAGGCCCCTGGAGACAAAGACCGGTCCTTTTCCCTGGGAACGAGAAGAGGCAACCCCAGTTCCTGATGTCAGTTTCTAGGGTTTCCTTGGGACTGTCAGGGTAGCACAGGTTTGAGGTTGAGGCAGGTAGGGTCTGGGAGATATCCTAGTTCATTTGGATTTTTTGGAGGTGGCTGGCCACTCAGGACCACCGGCCCCCAGAGACAAAGACTGGTCCTTTTGTCTGGGAACGAGAAGTGGGCAGCCCAGGTTCCTGATGTCAGTTTCGAGGGTTCCCTTGGGACTGTCAGGGCAGCACAGGTTTGAGGTGGGGGCAGGTTGGGTCTGCGTCGCATCCTTGATCGTTACGATTTGCTGGAGATGGCTGGCCATTCAGGTCCACAGGCTCCTGGAGACAAAGACTGGCCCTTTTCCCTGGGAAAGAAAAGTGGCAAGCCCAGGTTCCAGATGTCAGTTTGTCGGGTTCCCTTGGGACTGTCAGGGAAGCACTGGTTTGAGGTGGGGTCAGGTTGGGTCTGGGTAATATCCTAGTTCATTTGGATTCTTTGGAGGTGGCTGGCCACTCAGCACCACAGGCCCCCGAGAGTAAGACCGGCCCTTTACCCTGGGAAAGAAAAGTGGCCAGCCCAGGTTATAGATGTTAGTTTTTCGGGTTCCCTTGGGATTGTCAGGGCAGCACAGGTTTGAGTTGGGGGCAGGTTGGGTCTGGAAGATATCCGAGTTCATTTGGATTTTTTGGAGGCAGCCGGCCTCTCTGGGCCACAGGTCCCTGGATATAAAGACCGGTCCTTTTCCCTGGGAACCAAAAGTGGGCAGCCCAGGTTATAGATGTCAGTTTGTAGGGTTCCCTTGGGACTGTCAGGGCAGCACAGGTTTGAGGTGGGGGCAGGTTGGGTCTGGGAGATATCCTTGATCGCTCCGATTTTTTGGAGGTGGCTGGCCCCTCAGGGCCACAGGCCCCCCAAGAGAAAGACCGGCCCTTTACCCTGGGAAAGAAAAGCGGCCAGCCCAGGTTATAGATGTCAGTTTGTCGGATTCCCTTGGGATTGTCAGGGCAGCACAGATTTGAGGTGGGGGCAGGTTAGGTCTGGGAGATATCCGAGTTGATTTGGATTTTTTGGAGGTGGCTGGCCACTCAGGACCACAGGCCCCTGGAGAACAAGACCGGCCCTTTACGCTGGGAAAGAAATGTGGCCAGCCCAGGTTCCAGATAGCAGTTTGTAGGGTTCCCTTGGGATTGTCAGGGCAGCAGAGGTTTGTGGTGGGGGCAGGTTGGGTCTGGGAGATATCATTGTTCATTTGGATATTTTGGAGGCCGCCGGCCTCTCTGGGCCACAGGCCCCCGGGAGAAAAATCTGGCCCTTTTCCCTGGGAAAGAGAAGTTGCCAGCCCAGGTTCCTGTGGTCAGTTTGTAGGGTTCCCTTGGGACTGTCAGGGCAGCACAGGTTTGAGGTGGGGGCAGGTTGGGTCTGGGAGATATCCTTGATCGCTCCGATTTTTTGGAGGGGGCTGGCCCCTCAGGGCCACAGGCCCCTGGAGACAAAAACCGGCCCTTTTCCCTGGGAAAGAAAAGTTGCCAGCCCAGGTTCCAGATATCAGTTTGTAGGGTTCCCTTGGGATTGTCAAGGCAGCACAGGTTTGAGATGGGAGCAGGTTGGGTTTGGGGCACATCCTTGATCGCTCCGATTTTTTGGAGGTGGCTGGCCCCTCAGGGCCACAGGCCCCTGTAGACAAACACCGGCCCTTTTCCCTAGGAAAGAAAAGTGGCAAGCCCAGGTTCCAGATGTCAGTTTGTCGGGTTCCCTTGGGACTGTCAGGGAAGCACAGGTTTGAGGTGCGGGCAGGTTGGGTCTGGGTAATATCCTAGTTCATTTGGATTCTTTGGAGGTGGCTGGCCACTCAGCACCACAGGCCCCCGAGAGTAAGACCGGCCCTTTACCCTGGGAAAGAAAAGTGGCCAGCCCAGGTTATAGATGTTAGTTTTTCGGGTTCCCTTGGGATTGTCAGGGCAGCACAGGTTTGAGTTGGGGGCAGGTTGGGTCTGGAAGATATCCGAGTTCATTTGGATTTTTTGGAGGCAGCCGGCCTCTCTGGGCCACAGGTCCCTGGATATAAAGACCGGTCCTTTTCCCTGGGAACGAAAAGTGGGCAGCCCAGGTTATAGATGTCAGTTTGTAGGGTTCCCTTGGGACTGTCAGGGCAGCACAGGTTTGAGGTGGGGGCAGGTTGGGTCTGGGAGATATCCTTGATCGCTCCGATTTTTTGGAGGTGGCTGGCCCCTCAGGGCCACAGGCCCCCCAAGAGAAAGACCGGCCCTTTACCCTGGGAAAGAAAAGCGGCCAGCCCAGGTTATAGATGTCAGTTTGTCGGGTTCCCTTGGGATTGTCAGGGCAGCACAGATTTGAGGTGGGGGCAGGTTAGGTCTGGGAGATATCCGAGTTGATTTGGATTTTTTGGAGGTGGCTGGCCACTCAGGACCACAGGCCCCTGGAGAACAAGACCGGCCCTTTACGCTGGGAAAGAAATGTGGCCAGCCCAGGTTCCAGATAGCAGTTTGTAGGGTTCCCTTGGGATTGTCAGGGCAGCAGAGGTTTGTGGTGGGGGCAGGTTGGGTCTGGGAGATATCATTGTTCATTTGGATATTTTGGAGGCCGCCGGCCTCTCTGGGCCACAGGCCCCCGGGAGAAAAATCTGGCCCTTTTCCCTGGGAAAGAGAAGTTGCCAGCCCAGGTTCCTGTGGTCAGTTTGTAGGGTTCCCTTGGGACTGTCAGGGCAGCACAGGTTTGAGGTGGGGGCAGGTTGGGTCTGGGAGATATCCTTGATCGCTCCGATTTTTTGGAGGGGGCTGGCCCCTCAGGGCCACAGGCCCCTGGAGACAAAAACCGGCCCTTTTCCCTGGGAAAGAAAAGTTGCCAGCCCAGGTTCCAGATATCAGTTTGTAGGGTTCCCTTGGGATTGTCAAGGCAGCACAGGTTTGAGATGGGAGCAGGTTGGGTTTGGGGCACATCCTTGATCGCTCCGATTTTTTGGAGGTGGCTGGCCCCTCAGGGCCACAGGCCCCTGTAGACAAACACCGGCCCTTTTCCCTAGGAAAGAAAAGTGGCAAGCCCAGGTTCCAGATGTCAGTTTGTCGGGTTCCCTTGGGACTGTCAGGGAAGCACAGGTTTGAGGTGCGGGCAGGTTGGGTCTGGGAGATATCCTAGTTCATTTGGATTTTTTGGAGGTGGCTGGCCACTCAGGACCACAGGCCCCCGGAGCGTAAGACCGGCCCTTGACCCTGGGAAAGAAAAGTTTCCAGCCCAGGTTATAGGTGTCAGTTTTTTGGGTTCCCTTGGGACTGTCAGGGCAGCACAGTTTTGAGTTGGGGGCAGGTTGGGTCTGGAAGATATCCGAGATCATTTGGATTTTTTGGACGCAGCCGGCCACTCAGGGCCACAGGCCCCTGGAGACAAACTCTGGCCCTTTTCCCTGGGAAAGAAAAGTTGCCAGCCCAGGTTCCTGTGGTCAGTTTGTAGGGTTCCCTTGGGACTGTCAGGGCAGCACAGGTTTGTGGTGGGGGCAGGTTGGGTCTGGGAGATATCCTTGTTCATTTGGATATTTTGGAGGCAGCCGGCCTCTCAGGGCCACAGGCCCCTGGAGACAAAGACCGGTCCTTTTCCCTGGGAGCGTGAAGTGGGCAGCCCAGGTTCCTGATGTCAGTTTTGAGGGTTCCCTTGGGATTGTCAGGGCAGCACAGGTTTGAGGTGGGGGCAGGTTGGGTCTGTGTCGCATCCTTGATCGTTCCGATTTTCTGGATATGGCTGGCCATTCATGTCCACAGGCTCCTGGAGACAAAGACCGGCCCGTTTCCCTGGGAAAGAAAAGCGGCCAGCCCAGGTAATAGAGGTCAGTTTTTTGCGTTCACTTGGGATTGTCAGGGCAGCACAGGTTTGAGGTGGGGGCAGGTTGGGTCTGGGAGATATCCTTGATCGCTCCGATTTTTTGGAGGTGGCTGGCCCCTCAGGCCCAGGGAGAAAAATTCTGGCCCTTTTCCCTGGAAAAGAAAATTTGCCAGTCCAGGTTCCTGATGTCAGTTTGTAGGGTTTCCTTGGGACTGTCAGGGCAGCACAGGTTTGAGTTGGGGGCAGGATGGGTCTGGAAGATATCCGAGTTCATTTGGATATCTTGGAGGCAGCCGGCCACTCAGGGCCACAGGCCCCAGGAGATAAAGACTGGCCCTTTACCCTGGGAAAGAAATGTGGCCAGCCCAGGTTCCAGATAGCAGTTTGTAGGGTTCCCTTGGGACTTTCAGAGCAGCACTGGTTTGAGATGGGGGCAGGTTGGGTTTGGGGCACATCCTTGATCGCTCCGATTTTTTGGAGGTGGCTGGCCCCTCAGGGCCACAGGCCACTGGAGACAAAGACCGGCCCTTTTCCCTGGGAAAGAAAAGTTGCCAGCCCAGGTTCCTGATGTCAGTTTGTAGGGTTCCCTTGGGACTGTCAGGGCAGCACAGGTTTGAAGTTGGGGCAGGTTGGGTCTGCGTCGTATCCTTGATCGTTCGGATTTGCTGGAGATGGTTGGCCATTCAGGTCCACAGGCTCCTGGAGACAAAGACCGGCCCTTTTCCCTTGGAAAGAAAAGTGGCAAGCCCAGGTTCCAGATGTCAGTTTTTTTGGTTCACTTGGGACATTCAGGGAAGCACAGGTTTGAGGTGGGTACAGGTTGGGTCTGGGAGATATCGTAGTTCGTTTGGATTTTTTGGAGGCAGCTGGCCACTCAGGACCACAGGCCCCCAGAGAGAAAACCGGCTCTTTACCCTGGGAAAGAAAAGTTCCCAGCCCAGGTTACTGATGTCAGTTTGTCGGGTTCCGTTGGGACTGTCAGGGAAGCACAGGTTTGAGGCGGGGGCAGGTTGGGTCTGGGAGATATCCTTGTTCGTTCGGATTTTTTGGAGGCAGCTGGCCACTCAGGGCCACAGGCCCCTGGAGACAAAGACCAGCCCCTTTCCCTGGGAAAGAAAAGTTTCCAGCCCAGGTTCCTGATTTCAGTTTGGAGGGTTCCCTTGGGGCCGTCAAGACAGCAATGGTTTGAGGTGGGGGCAGGTTGGGTTTGTGGCACATCCTTGATTGCTCCGATTTTTTGGAGGTGGCTGGCCCCTCAGGGCCACAGGCCACTGGAGACAAAGACCGGCCATTTTCACAGGGAAAGAAAAGTTGCCAGCCCAGGTTTTAGATGTCAGTTTGTAGGGTTCCCTCTGGACTTTCAGGGAAGCACAGGTTTGAGGTGGGGGCAGGTTGGGTCTGGGAGATATCCTTGTTCATTTGGATATTTTGTAGGTGGCTGGCCCCTCAGGGCCACAGGCCCCTGGAGACAAAAACCGGCCATTTTCCCTGTGAAAGAAAAGAGTCCGGCCCAGGTTCCTGATGTCAGTTTTTAGGGTTCCGTTGGGACTGTCAGGGAAGCACAGGTTTTAGGTGCGGGCAGGTTGGGTCTGGGAGATATCCTTGTTCATTTGGATATTTTGGAGGCAGCCGTCCACTCAGGGCCACAGGCCCCTGGAGACAAAGACCGGTCCTTTTCCCTGGGAACGAGAAGTGGCCTGCCCAGGTTCCTGATGTCAGTTTGTAGGGTTCCCTTGGGACTGTCAGGGCAGCACAGGTTTGAGGTGGGGGCAGGTTGAGTCTGCGTCGCATCCTTGATCGTTCCGATTTGCTGGAGATGGCTGGCCATTCAGGTCCACAGGCTCCTGGAGAGAAAGACCGGCCCTTTTCCCTGTGAAAGAAAAGTTGCCAGCCCAGGTTCCTGATGTCAGTTCGTCGGGTTCCATTGGGACTGTCAGGGAAGCACTGGTTTGAGGTGGGGGCAGGTTGGGTTTGGGGCACATCCTTGATCGCTCCGATTTTTTGGAGGTGGCTGGCCCCTCAGGGCCACAGGCCGCTGAAGAAAAAGACCGGCCATTTTCACTGGGAAAGAAAGTTGCCAGCTCAGGTTCCTGATGTCAGTTTGTCGGGTTCCGTTGGGACTGTCAGGGAAGCACTGGTTTGAGGTGGGGGCAGGTTGGGTTTGGGGCACATCCTTGATCGCTCCGATTTTTCGGAGGTGGCTGGCCCCTCAGGGCCACAGGCCGCTGAAGAAAAAGACCGGCCATTTTCACTGGGAAAGAAAGAGCCCAGCCAAGGTTCCTGATGTCAGTTTGTAGGGTTCCCTTGGGACTGTCAAGGCAGCACAGGTTTGAGGTTGGGGCAGGTTGGGTCTGGGAGATATCCTTGTTCCTTTAGATATCTTGGGGGCAGCCGGCCACTCAGGGCCGCAGGCCCCTGGAGACAAAGACCGGTCCTTTTCCCCGGGAACGAAAAGTGGGCAGCCCAGGTTCCTGATGTCAGTTTGTAGGGTTCCCTTGGGACTGTCAGGGCAGCACAGGTTTGAGGTTGGGGCAGGTTGGGTCTGGGAGATATCCTAGTTCATTTGGATTTTTTGGAGGTGCCTGGCCACTCAGGACTACAGGCCCCCAGAGAGAAAGACCGGCCCTTTACCCTGGGAAAGAAAAGCGGCCAGCCCATGTACCTGATGTCAGTTTTTAGGGTTCCCTTGGGACTGTCAGGGCAGCACTGGTTTGAGGTGGGGGCAGGTTGGGTTTGGGAGATATCCTTGTTCCTTTAGATATCTTGGAGGCAGCTGGCCACTCAGGGCCACAAGCCCCTGGAGACAAAGACCGGCCTCTTTCCCTGGGAAAGAAAAGTTTCCAGCCCAGGTTCCTGATGTCAGTTTGTCGGGTTCACTTGGGAATGTCAGGGAAGCACAGGTTTGAGGTGGGGGCAGGCTGGGTCTGGGAGATATACGAGTTCATTTGGATATTTTGGAGTCAGCCGGCCACTCAGGGCCACAGGCCCCTGGAGTCAAAGACCGGCCCTTTTCCCTGAGAACGAGTAGAGGCCAGCCCAGGTTCCAGATGTCAGTTTGTCGGGTTCCCTTGGGACTGTCAGGGCAGCACAGGTTTGAGGTTGGGGCAGGATGGGTCTGGGAGATATCCTTGTTCATTTGGATATTTTGTAGGTGGCTGGCCCCTCAGGGCCACAGGCCCCTGGAGACAAAGACCGGCCATTTTCCCTGTGAAAGAAAAGAGTCCGGCCCAGGTTCCTGATGTCAGTTTGTAGGGTTCCGTTGGGACGGTCAGGGAAGCACAGGTTTTAGGTGCGGGCAGGTTGGGTCTGGGAGATATCCTTGTTCATTTGGATATTTTGGAGGCAGCCGGCCACTCAGGGCCACAGGCCCCTGGAGACAAAGACCGGTCCTTTTCCCTGGGAACGAGAAGTGGCCTGCCCAGGTTCCTGATGTCAGTTTGTAGGGTTCCCTTGGGACTGTCAGGGCAGCACAGGTTTGAGGTGGGGGCAGGTTGGGTCTGCGTCGCATCCTTGATCGTTCCGATTTGCTGGAGATGGCTGGCCATTCAGGTCCACAGGCTCCTGGAGAGAAAGACCGGCCCTTTTCCCTGTGAAAGAAAAGTTGCCAGCTCAGGTTCCTGATGTCAGTTCGTCGGGTTCCATTGGGACTGTCAGGGAAGCACTGGTTTGAGGTGGGGGCAGGTTGGGTTTGGGGCACATCCTTGATCGCTCCGATTTTTTGGAGGTGGCTGGCCCCTCAGGGCCACAGGCCGCTGAAGAAAAAGACCAGCCATTTTCACTGGGAAAGAAAGAGGCCAGCTCAGTTTCCTGATGTCAGTTTGTCGGGTTCCGTTGGGACTGTCAGGGAAGCACTGGTTTGAGGTGGGGGCAGGTTGGGTTTGGGGCACATCCTTGATCGCTCCGATTTTTCGGAGGTGGCTGGCCCCTCAGGGCCACAGGCCGCTGAAGAAAAAGACCGGCCATTTTCACTGGGAAAGAAAGAGCCCAGCCAAGGTTCCTGATGTCAGTTTGTAGGGTTCCCTTGGGACTGTCAAGGCAGCACAGGTTTGAGGTTGGGGCAGGTTGGGTCTGGGAGATATCCTTGTTCCTTTAGATATCTTGGGGGCAGCCGGCCACTCAGGGCCGCAGGTCCCTGGAGACAAAGACCGGTCCTTTTCCCCGGGAAAGAAATGTGGCCAGACCAGGTTCCAGATAGCAGTTTGTAGGGTTCCCTTGGGACTTTCAGAGCAGCACTGGTTTGAGATGGGGGCAGGTTGGGTCTGGGAGATATCCTAGTTCATTTGGATTTTTTGGAGGTGCCTGGCCACTCAGGACTACAGGCCCCCAGAGAGAAAGACCGGCCCTTTACCCTGGGAAAGAAAAGCGGCCAGCCCATGTACCTGATGTCAGTTTTTAGGGTTCCCTTGGGACTGTCAGGGCAGCACTGGTTTGAGGTGGGGGCAGGTTGGGTCTGGGAGATATCCTTGTTCCTTTAGATATCTTGGAGGCAGCTGGCCACTCAGGGCCACAAGCCCCTGGAGACAAAGACCGGCCTCTTTCCCTTGGAAAGAAAAGTTTCCAGCCCAGGTTCCTGATGTCAGTTTGTCGGGTTCACTTGGGAATGTCAGGGAAGCACAGGTTTGAGGTGGGGGCAGGCTGGGTCTGGGAGATATACGAGTTCATTTGGATATTTTGGAGTCAGCCGGCCACTCAGGGCCACAGGCCCCTGGAGTCAAAGACCGGCCCTTTTCCCTGAGAACGAGTAGAGGCCAGCCCAGGTTCCAGATGTCAGTTTGTCGGGTTCCCTTGGGACTGTCAGGGCAGCACAGGTTTGAGGTTGGGGCAGGATGGGTCTGGGAGATATCCTTGTTCCTTTAGATATCTTGGAGGCAGCTGGCCACTCAGGGCCACAGGTCCCTGGAGACAAAGACCGGCCCCTTTCCCTAGGAAAGAAAAGTTGCTAGCCCAGGTTCCTGTACTCAGTTTGTAGGGTTCCCTTGTGGCCGTCAGGACAGCACTGGTTCTAGGTAGGGGCAGGTTGGGTTTGGGGCACATCCTTGATTGTTCCGATTTTTTGGAGGAGGCTGGCCCCTCAGGGCCACAGGCCCCTGGAGACAAAGACCGGTCCTTTTGCCTGGGAACGAGAAGTGGCAAGCCCAGGTTCCAGATGTCAGTTTGTCGGGTTCCCTTGGGATTGTCAGGGCAGCACTGGTTTGAGATGGGGGCAGGTTGGGTTTTGGGAACATCCTTGATTGTTCCGATTTTTTGGAGGTGGCTGGCCCCTCAGGGCCACAGGCCTCTGGAGACAAAGACCGGCCCTTTTCCCTGGGAATGAAAAGGGGCCAGCCCAGGTTCCTGATGTCAGTTTGTAGGGTTCCCTTGGGAACTGTCAAGGCAGCAGAGGTTTGAGGTGGGGGCAGGTTGGGTCTGGGATATATCCTTGTTCATTTGGATATGTTGGAGGCAGCCGGCCACTCAGGGCCACAGGCCCCTGGAGTCAAAGACCGGCCCTTTTCCCTGAGAACGAGTAGAGGCCAGCCCAGGTTCCAGATGTCAGTTTGTCGGGTTCCCTTGGGACTGTCAGGGCAGCACAGGTTTGAGGTTGGGGCAGGATGGGTCTGGGAGATATCCTTGTTCATTTGGATATTTTGTAGGTGGCTGGCCCCTCAGGGCCACAGGCCCCTGGAGACAAAGACCGGCCATTTTCCCTGTGAAAGAAAAGAGTCCGGCCCAGGTTCCTGATGTCAGTTTGTAGGGTTCCGTTGGGACGGTCAGGGAAGCACAGGTTTTAGGTGCGGGCAGGTTGGGTCTGGGAGATATCCTTGTTCATTTGGATATTTTGGAGGCAGCCGGCCACTCAGGGCCACAGGCCCCTGGAGACAAAGACCGGTCCTTTTCCCTGGGAACGAGAAGTGGCCTGCCCAGGTTCCTGATGTCAGTTTGTAGGGTTCCCTTGGGACTGTCAGGGCAGCACAGGTTTGAGGTGGGGGCAGGTTGGGTCTGCGTCGCATCCTTGATCGTTCCGATTTGCTGGAGATGGCTGGCCATTCAGGTCCACAGGCTCCTGGAGAGAAAGACCGGCCCTTTTCCCTGTGAAAGAAAAGTTGCCAGCTCAGGTTCCTGATGTCAGTTCGTCGGGTTCCATTGGGACTGTCAGGGAAGCACTGGTTTGAGGTGGGGGCAGGTTGGGTTTGGGGCACATCCTTGATCGCTCCGATTTTTTGGAGGTGGCTGGCCCCTCAGGGCCACAGGCCGCTGAAGAAAAAGACCGGCCATTTTCACTGGGAAAGAAAGAGGCCAGCTCAGTTTCCTGATGTCAGTTTGTCGGGTTCCGTTGGGACTGTCAGGGAAGCACTGGTTTGAGGTGGGGGCAGGTTGGGTTTGGGGCACATCCTTGATCGCTCCGATTTTTCGGAGGTGGCTGGCCCCTCAGGGCCACAGGCCGCTGAAGAAAAAGACCGGCCATTTTCACTGGGAAAGAAAGAGCCCAGCCAAGGTTCCTGATGTCAGTTTGTAGGGTTCCCTTGGGACTGTCAAGGCAGCACAGGTTTGAGGTTGGGGCAGGTTGGGTCTGGGAGATATCCTTGTTCCTTTAGATATCTTGGGGGCAGCCGGCCACTCAGGGCCGCAGGTCCCTGGAGACAAAGACCGGTCCTTTTCCCCGGGAAAGAAATGTGGCCAGACCAGGTTCCAGATAGCAGTTTGTAGGGTTCCCTTGGGACTTTCAGAGCAGCACTGGTTTGAGATGGGGGCAGGTTGGGTCTGGGAGATATCCTAGTTCATTTGGATTTTTTGGAGGTGCCTGGCCACTCAGGACTACAGGCCCCCAGAGAGAAAGACCGGCCCTTTACCCTGGGAAAGAAAAGCGGCCAGCCCATGTACCTGATGTCAGTTTTTAGGGTTCCCTTGGGACTGTCAGGGCAGCACTGGTTTGAGGTGGGGGCAGGTTGGGTCTGGGAGATATCCTTGTTCCTTTAGATATCTTGGAGGCAGCTGGCCACTCAGGGCCACAAGCCCCTGGAGACAAAGACCGGCCTCTTTCCCTTGGAAAGAAAAGTTTCCAGCCCAGGTTCCTGATGTCAGTTTGTCGGGTTCACTTGGGAATGTCAGGGAAGCACAGGTTTGAGGTGGGGGCAGGCTGGGTCTGGGAGATATACGAGTTCATTTGGATATTTTGGAGTCAGCCGGCCACTCAGGGCCACAGGCCCCTGGAGTCAAAGACCGGCCCTTTTCCCTGAGAACGAGTAGAGGCCAGCCCAGGTTCCAGATGTCAGTTTGTCGGGTTCCCTTGGGACTGTCAGGGCAGCACAGGTTTGAGGTTGGGGCAGGATGGGTCTGGGAGATATCCTTGTTCCTTTAGATATCTTGGAGGCAGCTGGCCACTCAGGGCCACAGGTCCCTGGAGACAAAGACCGGCCCCTTTCCCTAGGAAAGAAAAGTTGCTAGCCCAGGTTCCTGTACTCAGTTTGTAGGGTTCCCTTGTGGCCGTCAGGACAGCACTGGTTCTAGGTAGGGGCAGGTTGGGTTTGGGGCACATCCTTGATTGTTCCGATTTTTTGGAGGAGGCTGGCCCCTCAGGGCCACAGGCCCCTGGAGACAAAGACCGGTCCTTTTGCCTGGGAACGAGAAGTGGCAAGCCCAGGTTCCAGATGTCAGTTTGTCGGGTTCCCTTGGGATTGTCAGGGCAGCACTGGTTTGAGATGGGGGCAGGTTGGGTTTTGGGAACATCCTTGATTGTTCCGATTTTTTGGAGGTGGCTGGCCCCTCAGGGCCACAGGCCTCTGGAGACAAAGACCGGCCCTTTTCCCTGGGAATGAAAAGGGGCCAGCCCAGGTTCCTGATGTCAGTTTGTAGGGTTCCCTTGGGAACTGTCAAGGCAGCAGAGGTTTGAGGTGGGGGCAGGTTGGGTCTGGGATATATCCTTGTTCATTTGGATATGTTGGAGGCAGCCGGCCACTCAGGGCCACAGGCCCCTGGAGACAAAGTCTGGCCCTCTTCCCTGGGAAAGAAAAGTGGCAAGCCCAGGTTCCAGATGTCAGTTTGTCGGGTTCCCTTGGGACTGTCAGGGAAGCACAGGTTTGAGGTGGGGGCAGGTTGGGTCTGGGAGATATCCTTGTTCATTTGGATCTTTTGGAGGTGGCTGGCCACTCAGGACCACAGGCCCCCAGAAAGTAAGAGCGGCCCTTTACCCTGGGAAAGAAATGTGGCCAGCCCAGGTTCCTGAAGTCAGTTTGTAGGGTTCCCTTGGGATTGTCAGGGCAGCACAGGTTTGCGGTGGGGGCAGGTTGGGTCTGGGAGATATCCTTGTTCATTTGGATATGTTGGAGGCAGCCGGCCACTCCTAGCCACAGGCCATTGGAGACAAAGACCGGCCCTTTTCCCTGGAAAAGAAAAGTGGCCAGCCCAGGTTCCTGATGTCAGTTTGTAGGATTCCCTTGGGACTGTCAGGGCACCAAAGATTTGAGGTGGGGGCAGGTTGGGTCTGGGAGATATCCTTGTTCATTTGGATATTTTGGAGGCAGCCGGCCACTCAGGGCCACAGGATCCTGGAGACAAAGACCGGTCCTTTTCCCTGGGAAAGAAAAGTGGCCAGCCCAGGTTCCTGATGTCAGTTTTGAGGGTTCCCTTGGGACTGTCAGGGCAGCACAGGTTTGAGGTGGAGGCAGGTTGGGTCTGTGTCCCATACTGGATCGTTCCGATTTGCTGGAGATGGCTGGCCCCTCAGGGCCACAGGCCCCTGGAGAAAAAAACAGCCCTTTTCCCTGGGAAAGAAAAGTGGCAAGCCCAGGTTCCTGATGTCAGTTTGTAGGGTTCCCTTGGGACTGTCAGGGCACCAAAGATTTGAGGTTGGGGCAGGTTGGGTCTGGGAGATTTTCGAGTTCATTTGGATTTTTTGGGGGCCACCGGCCTCTCAGGGGCCACAGGCCCCTGGAGACAAGTCTGGCCCTTTTCCCTGGGAAAGAAAAGTTGCCAGCCCAGGTTCCTGATGTCAGTTTTTAGGGTTCCGTTGGGACTGTCAGGGAAGCACAGGTTTGTGGTGGGGGCAGGTTGGGTCTGGGAGATATCCTCGTTCATTTGGATATTTTGGAGGCAGCCGGACACTCAAGACCGCAGGCCCCTGGAGACAAAGACCGGTCCTTTTCCCTGGGAACGTGAAGTGGTCATCCCAGGTTCCTGATGTCAGTTTGTAGGGTTCCCTTGTGACTGTCAGGGCAGCACAGGTTTGAGGTGGGGGCAGGTTGGGTCTGTGTCCCATACTTGATCGTTCCGATTTTCGGAGGTGGCCGGCCCCTCCGGGCCACAGGCCGCTGGAGACAAAGACCGGCCCTTTTCCCTGGGAAAGAAAAGTGGCAAGCCCAGGTTCCAGATGTCAGTTTGTCGGGTTCACGTGGGACTGTCAGGGCACCAAAGATTTGAGGTGGGGGCAGGTTGGTTTAGGGAGATATCCTTGTTCGTTTGGATATTTTGGAGGCAGCTGGCCACTCAGGGCCACAGGCCCCTGGAGACAAAGACCGGCCCTTTTCCCTGGGAAAGAAATGTGGCCAGGCCAGGTTACAGATATCAGTTTCTAAGGTTCCCTTGGGATTGTCAGGGCAGCACTGGTTTGAGATGGGGGCAGGTTGGGTTTGGAACACATCCTTGATTGTTCCGATTTTTTGGAGGTGGCTGGCCCCTCAGGGCCACAGGCCCCTGGAGACAAAGACCGGCCCTTTTCCCTGGGAAAGAAAAGTGGCCAGCCCAGGTTCCTGATGTCAGTTTGTAGGGTTCCCTTGGGAACTGTAAAGGCAGCAGAGGTTTGAGGTGGGGGCAGGTTGGGTCTGGGATATATCCTTGTTCATTTGGATATGTTGGAGGCAGCCGGCCACTCAGGGCCACAGGCCCCTGGAGACAAAGTCTGGCCCTTTTCCCTGGGAAAGAAATGTGGCCAGGCCAGGTTACAGATATCAGTTTCTAAGGTTCCCTTGGGTTTGTCAGGCAGCACTGGTTTGAGATGGGGGCAGGTTGGGTTTGGAACACATCCTTGATTGTTCCAATTTTTTGGAGGTGGCTGGCCCCTCAGGGCCACAGGCCCCTGGAGACAAAGACCGGCCCTTTTCCCTGGGAAAGAAAAGTGGCCAGCCCAGGTTCCTGATGTCAGTTTGTAGGGTTCCCTTGGGAACTGTCAAGGCAGCAGAGGTTTGAGGTGGGGGCAGGTTGGGTCTGGGATATATCCTTTTTCATTTGGATATGTTGGAGGCAGCCGGCCACTCAGGGCCACAGGCCCCTGGAGACAAAGTCTGGCCCTTTTCCCTGGGAAAGAAATGTGGCCAGACCAGGTTCCAGATGTCAGTTTGTCGGGTTCCCTTGGGACTGTCAGGGCAGCCCAGTTGTGAGGTGGGGGCAGGTTGGGTCTGGGAGATATCCTTGTTCATTTGGATATTTTGGAGGCAGCCGGCAACTCAGGGCCACAGGATCCCTGAGACAAAGACCGGCCCTTTTCCCTGGGAAAGAAAAGTGGCCAGCCCAGGTTCCTGATGTCAGTTTGTAGGGTTCCCTTGAGAACTGTCAAGGCAGCAGAGGTTTGAGGTGGGGGCAGGTTGCGTCTGGGAGATATCCAAGTTCATTTGGTTTTTTTGGAGGTGGCTGTCCACTCAGGACCACAGGCACTAGGAGAGTAAGACCGGCCCTTTACCCTGGGAAAGGAAAGTGGCCAGCCCAGGTTATAGATGTCAGTTTTTCGGGTTCCCTTGGGATTGTCAGGGCAGCACAGGTTTGTGGTGGGGGCAGGTTGGGTCTGGGAGATATCCTTGTTCATTTGGATATGTTGGAGGCAGCCGGCCTCTCAGGGCCACAGGCCCCTGGAGACAATGTCCAGCCCTTTTCCCTGTGAAAGAAAAGTTGCCAGTCCAGGTTCCTGATGTCAGTTTGTAGGGTTTCCTTGGGACTGTCAGGCCGGCACAGTTTTGAGGTGGGGGCAGGTTGGGTCTGGGAGATATCCTTGTTCCTTTAGATATCTTGGAGGCAGCCGGCCTTACTGGGCCACAGGTCCCTGGAGATAAAGACCGGTCCTTTTCCCCGGGAACGAAAAGTGGGCAGCCCAGGTTCCTGATGTCAGTTTCTAGGGTTCCCTTGGGACTGTCATGGCAGCTCAGGTTTGAGGTGGGGGCATGTTTACTCTGGGAGATATCCTAGTTCATTTGGATTTTTTGGAGGTGGCTGGCCACTCAGGACCACAGGCCCCTGGAGACAAAGACCGGCCCTTTACCCTGGGGAAGAAAAGCGGCCAGCCCAAGTTATAGAGGTCAGTTTTTCGGGTTCCCTTGGGATTGTCAGGACAGCACTTGTTTGAGGTGGGGGCAGGTTGGGTTTTGGGCGATGTTGGGGAAGATGAAATAGGAAAACCTTATAAATATGATTGCCTGGCAAACGATTTGGAAAATACAGACATTGAGATGAGAACTAGATTTGAAATAGCAAACCTTGACTACTGAATAACTAAAAAACAATAGTATAGCCAGGCTGAAAGCAATCCCCCTTTCTGATTAAACAATGCCCTTTACCTGCACATAAGTCCAAAGGTCAGATGGAATGCTCTGTTTCACCCCCCAATGTATGGTGCATCCCACACCTGTGGCCCTCCCCTGAAGTATCAGGTATCTGTGACCCCATTGGCCCAAGTCCTGTTCCAGCCCACCTTGAAGCCCCCTGATAAGGTGTGCCCGAGGGACCGGATGCTCTCTTGGTTCCTGTTCTCCCCCCCTCTCTCTTGGCTCCTGTTCTCCCCCCTTCTCTCTTGGACCTTCCCCTGGGACCCTTACCTGGAACCCTTGCTCCCTCTCTCTCCCTCTCCCCCTGGGCCTGCCACGAGTTGCGCCTGGCAGCTCCAAGCAGGGCCCTTGCACCCACGCCCTTTCTAATAAACAGCATATATCAACCCGACTTCAGAGATCTCTATCTTCAACCGTCCTGGACACCACCGATCCCCGCAGGGCACATCCTTGATCGTTCCGATTTTTTGGTGGTGGCTGGCCCCTCCGGGCCACAGGCCACTGGAGAAAAAGACCGGCCCTTTTCCCTGGGAAAGAAAAGTGGCAAGTCCAGGTTCCAGATGTCAGTTTGTCGGGTTCACTTGGGACTGTCAGGGTAGCACAGGTTTGAGTTGGGGGCAGGTTGGGTCTGGGAGATATCCTTGTTCATTTGGATATTTTGGAGGTGGCTGGCCCATCAGGGCCACAGGCCACTGGAGACAAAGACCGGTCCTTTACCCTGGGAAAGAAAAGCGGCCAGCCCAGGTTATAGATGTCAGTTTTTAGGGTTCCCTTGGGATTGTCAAGGCAGCACGGGTATGAGGTGGGGGCAGGTTGGATCTAGGAGATATCCTTGTTCCTTTAGATATCTTGGAGGCAGCTGGCCACTCAGGGCCACAGGCCCCTGGAGACAAAGTCCGGCCCTTTTCCCTGTGAAAGAAAAGTTGCCAGCCCGTGTTCCTGATTTCAATTTCTAGGGTTCCCTTGGGACTGTCAGGGCAGCACAGTTTAGAGCTGGGGTCAGGTTGGGTCTGCGTCGCATCTTTGAACGTTCCGATTTGCTGGAGATGGCTGGCCTTTCAGGTCCACAGGCCCCTGGAGACAAAGACTGGCCCTTTTTCCTTGGAAAGAAAAGTGGCCAGCCCAGGTTCCTGAAGTCAGTTTGTAGGGTTCCCTTGGGACTGTCAAGGAAGCACAGGTTTGAGGTGGGGGCAGGTTGGGTCTGGGAGATATCCTTGTTCATTTGGATATTTTGGAGGCAGTAGGCCACTCAGTGCCAAAGGCCCCTGGAGATAAAAACCGGTCCTTTACCCTGGGAAAGAAAAGCGGCCAGCCCAGGTTATAGATGTCAGTTTTTAGGGTTCCCTTGGGATTGTCAAGGCAGCACAGGTTTGAGGTGGGGGCAGGTTGGGTCTAGGAGATATCCTTGTTCCTTTAGATATCTTGGAGGCAGCTGGCCACTCAGGGCCACAGGCCCCTGGAGACAAAGTCCGTCCTCTTTCCCTGTGAAAGAAAAGTGTCCAGCCCAGGTTCATGACGTCATTTTGTAGGGTTCCCTTGGGACTGTCAGGACAGCACTGGTTTGTGGTGGGGGCAGATTGGGTTTGGGGCACATCATTGATCGTTCCGATTTTTTGGCGGTGGCTGGCCCCTCCGGGCCACAGGCCACTGGAGGAAAAGACCGGCCTTTTTCCCTCGGAAAGAAAAGTGGCCAGCCCAGGTTCCAGATGACAGTTTGTAGGGTTCCCTTGGGACTGTCAGGGCAGCACAGGTTTTAGGTGGGGGCAGGTTGGGTCTGGGATATATCCTTGTTCATTTGGATATTTTGGCGGCAGCCAGCCACTCAGGGCCACAGGCCGCGGGAGAGAAAGACAGGCTCTTTTCCCTGCGAGAGAAAAGGGGCCAGCCCACGTTCCTGACGTCAGTTTGAAGGGTTTCCTTGGGACTGTCAGGGCAGCACAGGTTTGAGGTGGGGGCAGGTTGGGTTTGGGGCACATCCTTGATCGCTCCGATGTTTTGGAGATGGCTGGCCACTCCGGGCCACAGGCCCCTGGAGACAAAGACGGGCATTTTCCCTGGGAAAGAAAAGTGGCAAGCCCCGGTTCCTGATGTCAGTTTGTAGGGTTCACTTGGGACTGTCAGGGCAGCACAGGTTTGTGGTGGGGGCAGGTTGGGTCTGGGAGATATCCTTGTTCCTTTAGATATCTTGGAGGCAGCCGGCCACTCAGGGCCACAGGCCCCTGGAGACAAAATCCAGGCCTTTTCCCTGTGAATGAAAAGTTGCCAGCCCAGGTTCCTGATGTCAGTTTGTCAGTTTCCTTGGGACTGTCAGGGCAGCACAGGTTTGAGGTGGGGGGCAGGTTGGGTCTGGGAGATATCCGAGTTCATTTGGATATTTTTGAGGCAGCCGGCCTCTCAGGGCCACAGGCCCCTGGAGACAAAGTCTGGCCCCTTTCCCTGTGAAAGAAAAGTTGCCAGCCCAGGTTCCTGATGTCAGTTTGTCGGGTTCCCTTGGGACTGTCAGGGCAGCACAGGTTTGAGGTGGGGGCATGTTTGCTCTGGAAGATATCCTTGTTCATTTGGATATTTTGGAGGTGGCTGGCCCCTCAGGGCCACAGGCCCCTGGAGACAAAGACCGGTCCTTTACCCTGGGAAAGAAATGTGGCCAGCCCAGGTTCCTGAAGTCAGTTTGTAGGGTTCCCTTGGGACTGTCAGGGCAGCACTGGTTTGAGGTGGGGGCAGGTTGGGTTTGGGGCACATCCTTGATCGTTCCGATTTTTTGGAGGCCGCCGGCCTCTCAGGGGCCACAGGCCCCTGGAGACAAAGACCGGCCCTTTTCCCAGCGAGAGAAAAGGGGCCAGCCCAGGTTCCTGATGTCAGTTTGTCGGGTTTCCTTGGGACTGTCAGGGCAGCACAGGTTTGAGGTGGGGGCAGGTTGGGTCTGGGAGATATCCAAATTCATTTGGATATTTTGGAGGCAGCCGGCGTCTCAGGGCCACAGGCCCCTGGAGACAAAGTCTGGCCCCTTTCCCTGTGAAAGAAAAGTTGCCAGCCCAGGTTCCTGATGTCAGTTTGACTGGTTCCCTTGGGACTGTCAGGGCAGCACAGGTTTGAGGTGGGGGCATGTTTGCTCTGGAAGATATCCTTGTTCATTTGGATATTTTGGAGGTGGCTGGCCACTCAGAGCCACAGGCCCCTGGAGACAAAGACCGGTCCTCTACCCTGGGAAAGAAATGTGGCCAGCCCAGGTTCCTGAAGTCAGTTTGTAGGGTTCCCTTGGGACTGTCAGGGCGGCACTGGTTTGAGGTGGGGGCAGGTTGGGTTTGGGGCACATCCTTGATCGTTCCGATTTTTTGGAGGTGGCTGGCCACTCCTGGCCACAGGCCACTGGTGACAAAGTCCGGCCCTTTTACCTGGGAACGAAAAGTGGCAAGCCCAGGTTCCCGATGTCAGTTTGTCGGGTTCTCTTGGAAATGTCAGGGAAGCACAGGTTTGAGGTGGGGGCAGGTTGGGTCTGGGAGATATCCGAGTTCATTTGGATATTTTGGAGGCAGCCGGCCACTCAGGGCCACAGGCCCCTGGAGACAAAGACCGGCCCATTTCCCGGAGAACGAGAAGAGGCCAGCCCAGGTTCCTGAGGTCAGTTTCTAGGGTTCCCTTGGCACTGTCAGGGCAGCACTGGTTTGAGGTGGGGGCAGGTTGGGTTTGGGGCACATCCTTGATCGTTCCTGTTTTTTGGAGGTGGCTGGCCCCTCCGGGACACCGGCCCCTGGAGACAAAGACTGGTCCTTTTCCCTGGGAACGAGAAGTGGCCAGCCCAGGTTCCTGATGTCAGTTTCTAGGGTTCCCTTGGGACTGTCAGGGCAGCACAGGTTTGAGGTGGGGGCAGGTTGGGTCTGGGAGATATCCTTGTTCATTTGGATTTTTTGGAGGCAGCTGGCCTCTCAGGGCCACAGGCCCCAGGAGAAAAAGTCTGGCCCTTTTCCCTGGGAACGAGAAGTAGCCAGCCCAGGTTCCTGATGTCAGTTTGTAGGGTTCCCTTGGGACTGTCAGGGCAGCCCATTTATGAGGTGGGGGCAGGTTGGGTTTGGAGATATCATTGTTCATTTGGATATTTTGGAGGCGGCCGGCCACTCAGGGCCACAGGCCCCTGGAGACAAAGACCGGTCCTTTTCCCTGGGAACGAGAAGTAGCCAGCCCAGGTTCCTGATGTCACTTTGTAGGGTTTCCTTGGGACTGTCAGGGCAGCACAGGTTTGAGTTGGGGGCAGGTTGGGTCTGGAAGATATCCGAGTTCATTTGTATATTTTGGAGGCAGCCAGCCACTCAGGGCCACAGGCCCCTGGCGACCAAGACCGGTCCTTTTCCCTGGGAAGGAGAAGTGGGCAGCCCAGGTTCCTGATGTCAGTTTTGAGGGGTTCCCTTGGGACTGTCAGGGCAGCGCAGGTTTGAGGTTGGGGCAGGTTTGGTCTGCGTCGCATCCTTGATCGTTCCGATTTTTTGGCGGTGGCTGTCCATTCAGGTCCACAGGCTCCTGGAGACAAACACTGGCCCTTTTCCCTTGGAAAGAAAAGAGGCCAGCCCAGGTTCCTGATGTGAGTTTGTCGGGTTCACTTGGGACTGTCAGGGCAGCACTGGTTTGAGGTTGGGGCAGGTTGGGTTTGCGGCACAGCCTTGATTGTTCCGATTTTTTGGAGGTGGCTGGCTCCTCAGGGCCACAGGCCCCTGGAGACAAAAACCGGCCCTTTTCCCTGGGAAAGAAAAGTGGCAAGCCCAGGTTCCAGATGTCAGTTTGTAGGGTTTCCTTGGGACTGTCAGGGCAGCACAGGTTTGAGTTGGGGGCAGGTTGGGTCTGGAAGATATCCTTGTTCTCTTAGATATCTTGGAGGCAGCCGGCCACTCAGGGCCGCAGGCCCCTGGAGAAAAGACCGGTCCTTTTCCCTGGGAACGAAAAGTGTGCAGCCCAGGTTCCTGTGGTCAGTTTGTAGGGTTCCCTTGGGACTGTCAGGGCAGCACAGGTTTGAGGTGGGGGCAGGTTGGGTCTGGGAGATATCCTTGATCGCTCCGATTTTTTGGAGGTGGCTGGCCCCTCAGGGCCACAGGCCACTGGAGACAAAGTCCGGCCCTTTTCCCTGGGAAAGAAAAGTGGCCAGCCCAGGTTCCAGGTGTCAGTTTGTAGGGTTTCCTTGGGACTGTCAGGGCAGCACAGGTTTGAGGTGGGGGCAGGTTGGGTCTGGAAAATATCCGAGTTCATTTGGATATTTTGGAGGCAGCCGGCCACTCAGGGCCACAGGTCCCTGGAGACAAAGACCGGCCCTTTACCCCCGGGAAAGAAATGTGGCCAGACCAGGTTTCAGATAGCAGTTTGTAGGGTTCCCTTGGGACTTTCAGAGCAGCACTGGTTTGAAATGGGGGCAAGTTGGGTTTGGGGCACATCCTTGATTGCTCTGATTTTTTGGAGGTGGCTGGCCCCTCAGGGCCACAGGATCCTGGAGACAAAGACCGGCCCTTTTCCCTGGGAAAGAAAAGTGGCAAGCCCAGGTTCCAGATGTCAGTTTGTCGGGTTCCCTTGGGACTGTCAGGGAAGCACAGGTTTGAGGTGGGGGCAGGTTGGGTCTGGGAGATATCCTTGTTCATTTGGATTTTTTGGAGGAAGCTGGCCACTCAGGGCCACAGGCCCCTGGAGAAAAAAACAGGTCTTTATCCCTGGGAACGTGAAGTGGGCAGCCCAGGTTCCTGATGTCAGTTTTGAGGGTTCCCTTGGGACTGTCAGGGCAGCACAGGTTTGAGGTGGAGGCATATTGGGTTTGGGGCACATCCTTGATCGTTCCGATTTTTGGAGGTGGCCGGCCCCTCCGGGCCACAGGCCACAGGAGACAAAGACCGGCTTTTTTTCCTGGGAAGGAAAAGCGGTCAGCCCAAGTTATAGAGGTCAGTTTTTCGGGTTCACTTGGGATTTTCAGGGCAGCACAGGTTTGAGGTGGGGGGCAGGTTGGGTCTGGGAGATATCCATGATCGCTCCGATTTTTTGGAGGTGGCTGGCCACTCAGGGCCACAGGCCCCTGGAGGCAAACACTGGCCCTTTTCCCTTGGAAAGAAAAGTGGCCAGCCAAGGTTCCTGATGTCAGTTTGTCGGGTTCACTTGGGACTGTCAGGGCAGCACTGGTTTGAGTTGGGGGCAGGTTGGGTTTGGGGCACATCCTTGATAGCTCCTATTTTTTGGAGGTGTTTGGCCCCTCAGGGCCACAGGCCCCTGGAGACAAAGATCGGCCCTTTTCCCTCGGAAAGAAAAGTGGCCAGCCCCGGTTCCTGATGTCAGTTTGTAGGGTTCCCTTGGGACTGTCAGGGCAGCACAGGTTTGAGGTGGGGGCAGGTTGGGTCTGGGAGATATCCTTGATCGCTCCGATTTTTTGGAGGTGGCTGGCCCCTCAGGGCCACCAGTCCCTGGAGAAAAAGACCGGCCCTTTACCCCGGGAAAGAAATGTGGCCAGACCAGGTTCCAGATAGCAGTTTGTAGGGTTCCCTTGGGAGTTTCAGAGCAGCACTGGTTTGAGATGGGGGCAGGTTGGGTTTGGGGCACATCCTTGATCGCTCCGATTTTTTGGCGGTGGCTGGCCCCTCAGGGCCACAGGCCCCTGGAGACAAAGACCGGCCCTTTTCCCTGGGAAAGAAAAGTGGCAAGCCCGGGTTTCAGATGTCAGTTTGTCGGGTTCCCTTGGGACTGTCAGGGAAGCACAGGTTTGAGCTGGGGGCAGGTTGGGTCTGGGAGATATCCTTGTTCATTTGGATCTTTTGGAGGTGGCTGGCAACTCAGGACCACAGGCCCCCGGAGAGTAAGAGCGGCCCTTTACCCTGGGAAAGAAAAGTGGCCAGCCCAGGTTTTAGATGTCAGTTTTTCGGGTTCCCTTGGGACTTTCAGAGCAGCACTGGTTTGAGGTGGGGGCAGGTTGGGTCTGGGAGATATCCTAGTTCATTTGGATTTTTTGGAGGCCGCCGGCCTCTCAGGGGCCACAGGCCATTGGAGACAAAGACCGGCCCTTTTCCCTGGGAAAGAAAAGTTGCCAGCCCAGGTTCCAGATAGCAGTTTGTAGGGTTCCCTTGGGACTGTCAGGGCACCAAAGATTTGAGGTGGGGGCAGGTTGGGGTCTGGGAGATATCCTAGTTCATTTGGATTTTTTGGAGGCCGCCGGCCTCTCAGGGGCCACAGGCCCCTGGAGACAAGTCTGGCCATTTTCCCTGGGAAAGAAAAGTGGCCAGCCCAGGTTCCTGATGTCAGTTTGTAGGGTTCCGTTGGGACTGTCAGGGAAGCACAGGTTTGTGGTGGGGGCAGGTTAGGTCTGGGAGATATCCTTGTTCATTTGGATATTTTGGAGGCAGCCGGACACTCAGGACCACAGGCCCCTGGAGACAAAGACCGGTCCTTTTCCCTGGGAACGTGAAGTGGGCAGCCCAGGTTCCTGATGTCAGTTTGTAGGGTTCCCTTGGGACTGTCAGGGCAGCACAGGTTTGAGGTGTTGGCAGGTTGGGTCTGGGAGATATCCTTGTTCGTTTGGATTTTTTGGAGGCAGCTGGCCACTCAGGGCCACAGGCCCCTGGAGACAAAGACCGGCCCTTTTCCCTGGGAAAGAAATGTGGCCAGGCCAGGTTACAGATATCAGTTTCTAAGGTTCCCTTGGGATTGTCGGGGCAGCACTGGTTTGAGATGGGGGCAGGTTGGGTTTGGGGCACATCCTTGATTGTTCCGATTTTTTGGAGGTGGCTGGCCCCTCAGGGCCACAGGCCCCTGGAGAGAAAGACCGGCCCTTTTCCCTGGGAAAGAAAAGTGGCCAGCCCAGGTTCCTGATGTCAGTTTGTAGGGTTCCCTTGGAACTGTCAAGGCAGCAGAGGTTTGAGGTGGGGGCAGGTTGGGTCTGGGATATATCCTTGTTCATTTGGATATGTTGGAGGCAGCCAGCCACTCAGGGCCACAGGCCCCTGGAGACAAAGTCTGGCCCTTTTCCCTGGGAAAGAAAAGTTGCCAGCCCAGTTTCCTGATGTCAGTTTGTAGGGTTCCCTTGGGACTGTCAGGGCAGCACAGTTTTGAGGTGGGGGCAGGTTGGGTCTGGGAGATATCCGAGTTCATTTGGATATTCTGGAGGCAGCCGGCCACTCAGGGCCACAGGATCCTGGAGACAAAGACCGGCCCTTTTCCCTTGGAAAGAAAAGTGGCCAGCCCAGGTTCCTGATGTCAGTTTGTAGGGTTTCCTTGGGGCTGTCAGGGCAGCACAGGTTTGAGGTGGAGGCATGGTGGGTTTGGGGCACATCCTTGATCTTTCCGATTTTTGGAGGTGGCCGGCCCCTCCGGGCCACAGGCCCCTGGAGACAAAGACCGGCCCTTTTCCCTGGGAAAGAAAAGTGGCAAGCCCAGGTTCCAGATGTCAGTTTGTCGGGTTCCCTTGGGACTGTCAGGGAAGCACAGGTTTGAGGTGGGGGCAGGTTGGGTCTGGGAGATATCCTTGTTCATTTGGATCTTTTGGAGGTGGCTGGCCACTCAGGACCACAGGCCCCCGGAGAGTAAGAGTGGCCCTTTACCCTGGGAAAGAAAAGTGGCCAGCCCAGGTTATAGATGTCAGTTTTTCGGGTTCCCTTGGGATTGTCAGGGCAGCAAGGGTTTGAGGTGGGGGCAGGTTGGGTCTGGGAGATATCCTTGTTCATTTGGATATGTTGGAGGCAGCCGGCCGCTCCTAGCCACAGGCCATTGGAGACAAAGACCGGCCCTTTTCCCTGGAAAAGAAAAGTTGCCAGCCCAGGTTCCTGATGTCAGTTTGTAGGGTTCCCTTGGGACTGTCAGGGCACCAAAGATTTGAGGTGGGGGCAGGTTGGGTCTGGGAGATATCCTAGTTCATTTGGATTTTTTGGAGGCCGCCGGCCTCTCTGGGGCCACAGGCCCCTGGAGACAAAATCCGGCCCTTTTCCCTGGGAAAGAAAAGTTGCCAGCCCAGGTTCCTGATGTCAGTTTGTAGGGTTCCGTTGGGACTGTCAGGGAAGCACAGGTTGGAGGTAGGGGCAGGTTGGGTCTGGGAGATATTTGTTCATTTGGATATTTTGGAGGCAGCCGGACACTCAGGACCACAGGCCCCTGGAGACAAGTCTGGCCTTTTCCCTGGGAAAGAAAAGTTGCCAGCCCAGGTTCCTGATGTAAGTTTGTAGGGTTCCCTTGGTACTGTCAGGGAAGCACAGGTTTGAGGTGGGGGCAGGTTGGTTTAGGGAGATATCCTTGTTCGTTTGGATTTTTTGGAGGTGGCTGGCCACTCAGGGCCACAGGCCCCTGGAGACAAAGACCGGCCCTTTTCCCTGAGAAAGAAATGTGGCCAGGCCAGGTTACAGATATCAGTTTCTTAGATTCCCTTGGGATTGTCAGGGCAGCACTGGTTTGAGATGGGGGCAGGTTGGGTTTGGGGCACATCCTTGATTGTTTCGATTTTTTGGAGGTGGCTGGCCCCTCAGGGCCACAGGCCCCTGGAGACAAAGACCGGCCCTTTTCCCTGGGAAAGAAAAGTGGCCAGCCCAGGTTCCTGATGTCAGTTTGTAGGGTTCACTTGGAACTGTCAAGGCAGCAGAGGTTTGAGGTGGGGGCAGGTTGGGTCTGGGATATATCCTTGTTCATTTGGATATGTTGGAGGCAGCCGGCCACTCAGGGCCACAGGCCCGTGGAGACAAAGTCTGGCCCTTTTCCCTGGGAAAGAAAAGTTGCCAGCCCAGGTTCCTGATGTCAGTTTGTAGGGTTCCCTTGGGACTGTCAGGGCAGCCCAGTTTTGAGGTGGGGGCAGGTTGGGTCTGGGAGATATCCTTGTTCATTTGGATATTTTGGAGGCAGCCGGCCACTCAGGGCCACAGGATCCTGGAGACAAAGACCGGCCCTTTTCCCTGGGAAAGAAAAGTGGCCAGCCCAGGTTCCAGGTGTCAGTTTGTAGGGTTTCCTTGGGACTGTCAGGGCAGCACAGGTTTGAGGTGGGGGCAGGTTGGGTCTGGGAGATATCCTTGTTCCTTTAGATATCTTGGCGGCAGCCGGCCACTCAGGGCCGCAGGCCCCTGGAGACAAAGACCGGTCCTTTTCCCCGGGAACGAGAAGTGGCCAGCCCAGGTTCCTGATGTAAGTTTGTAGGGTTCCCTTGGGACTGTCAGGGCAGCACAGGTTTGAGGTTGGGGCAGGTTGGGTCTGGGAGATATCCTAGTTCATTTGGATTTTTTGGAGGTGGCTGGCCACTCAGGACTACAGGCCCCTGGAGACAAAGACCGGCCCTTTTCCCTTGGAAAGAAAAGCGGCCAGCCCAGGTTTTAGATGTCAGTTTTTAGGGTTCCCTTGGGACTGTCAGGGCAGCACTGGTTTGAGGTGGGGGCAGGTTGGGTCTGGGAGATATCCTTGTTCGTTTAGATTTTTTGGAGGCAGCTGGCCACTCAGGGCCGCAGGCCCCTGGAGAAAAGACCGGTCCTTTTCCCTGGGAAAGAAAAGTTGCCAGCCCAGGTTCCTGAAGTCTGTTTGTAGGGTTCCCTTGGGGCTGTCAGGGAAGCACAGGTTTGAGGTGGAGGCATATTGGGTTTGGGGCACATCCTTGATCGTTCCGATTTTTGGAGGTGGCCGGCCCCTCCGGGCCACAGGCCACGGGAGACAAAGACCGGCCCTTTTCCCTGGGAAGGAAAAGCGGTCAGCCCAAGTTATAGAGGTCAGTTTTTCGGGTTCACGTGGGATTGTCAGGGCAGCACAGGTTTGAGGTGGGGGCAGGTTGGGTCTGGGAGATATCCATGATCGCTCCGATTTTTTGGAGGTGGCTGGCCACTCAGGGCCACAGGCCCCTGGAGGCAAACACTGGCCCTTTTGCCTTGGAAAGAAAAGTGGCCAGCCCACGTTCCTGATGTCAGTTTGTTGGGTTCACTTGGGACTGTCAGGGCAGCACTGGTTTGAGTTGGGGGCAGGTTGGGTTTGGGGCACATCCTTGATAGCTCCTATTTTTTGGAGGTGTTTGACCCCTCAGGGCCACAGGCCCCTGGAGACAAGGACCGGCCCTTTACCCTGTAAGAGAAGAGGGGCCAGCCCTGGTTCAAGATGTCCGTTTGTAGGGTTCCCTTTGGACTGTCAGGGCAGCACAGTTTTGAGATGGGGGCAGGTTGGGTCTGTGCGATATCCTTGTTCACTTTGATTTTTTCAAGGCGGCTGGTCACTCAGGGCCACAAGCCCCTGGAGAGAAAGATTGGACCTTTACCCTGGGAAAGAAAAGCGGCCAGCCAAGGCTATAGATGTCAGTTTTTATGGTTCCCTTGGGATTGTCAGGGCAGCACAGGTTTGAGGTGGGGGCAGGTTGGGTCTGGGAGATATCCTTGTTCATTTGGATATTTTGGAGGCAGCCGGCCTCTCAGGGCCACAGGCCCCTGGAGACAAAGACCGGCCCTTTTCCCTTGGAAAGAAAAGTGGCCAGCTCAGGTTCCTGATGTCAGTTTGTTGTGTTCCCTTGGGGCTGTCGGGACAGCACTGGTTTGAGGTGGGGGCAGGTTGGGTTTGGGACACATCCTTGATCGCTCCGATTTTTTGGAGATGGCTGGCCCCTCAGTACCACAGACCCCCGGAGAGAAAGACCGGCCCTTTACCCTGGGAAAGAAAAGCGGCCAGCCCAGGTTCCTGATGTCAGTTTGTAGGGTTCCCTTGGGACTGTCAGGGCAGCACAGGTTTGAGGTGGGGGCGGGTTGGGTCTGGGAGATATCCTTGTTCATTTGGATATTTTGGAGGCAGCCGGCCTCTCAGCGCCACAGGCCCCTGGAGACATAGTCTGGCCCTTTTCCCTTGGAAAGAAAAGTGGCCAGCTCAGGTTCCTGATGTCAGCTTGTAGGGTTCCCTTGGGACTGTCAGGGCAGCACAGGTTTGAGGTGGGGGCAGGTTGGGTCTGGGAGATATCCTTGTTCATTTGGATATTTTGGAGGCCGCCGGCCACTCAGGGCCACAGGCCCCTGGAGACAAAGACCGGTCCTTTTCCCTGGGAACGAGAAGTGGGCAGCCCAGGTTCCTGATGTCAGTTTCTTGGGTTCCCTTGGGACTGTCAGGGCAGCACAGGTTTGAGTTGGGGGCAGGTTGGGTCTGGGAGATATCCGTGTTCATTTAGATTTTTTGGAGGTGGCCGGCCACTCAGGACCACAGGTCCCCGTAGAGAAAGACCGGCCCTTTACCCTGGGAAAGAAAAGCGGCCAGCCCAGGTTATAGATGTCAGTTTTTAGTGTTAGCTTGGGATTGTCAGGGCAGCAAAGGTTTGAGGTGGGGGCAGGTTGGGTCTGGGAGATATCCCTGTTCATTTGGATATGTTGGCGGCAGCCGGCCTCTCAGGGCCACAAGCCCCTGGAGACAAAGTCTGACCCTTTTCCCTGGGAAAAGAAAAGTTGCCAGCCCAGGTTCCTGATGTCAGTTTGTAGGGTTCCCTTGGGACTGTCAGGGCAGCACTGGTTTGAGGTGGGGGCAGGTTGGGTCTGGGAGATATCCTTGTTCATTTTGTTTTTTTGGAGGCGGCTGGTCAATCAAGGCCACAGGCCCCTGGAGGGCAAGACCGGCCCTTTACCCTGGGAAAGAAAAGTTGACAGGCCAGGTTCCTGATGTCAGTTTTTAGGGTTCCCTTGGGACTGTCGGGGCAGCACAGGTTTGAGGTGGGGGCAGGTTGGGTCTGGGAGATATCCTTGTTCATTTGGATATGTTTGCTGCAGCCGGCCTCTCAGGGCCAAGGGCCCCTGGAGACAAAGACCGGCCCTTTACCCTGTAAGAGAAGAGGGGCCAGCCCTGGTTCAAGATGTCCGTTTGTAGGCTTCCCTTGGGACTTCAGGGCAGCACAGTTTTGAGGTGGGGGCAGGTTGGATTTAGGGCACATCCTTGATCGCTCCGATTTTTTGGAGGTGGCTGGCCCCTCCAGACCACAGGCCCCTGGAGACAAAGACCGGTCCTTTTCCCTGGGAAAGAGAAGTGGGCAGCCCAGGTTCCTGGTGTCCGTTTCTAGGGTTCCCTTGGGACTGTCAGGGCAGTACAGGTTTGAGGGTGGGGCAGGTTGGGTCTGCGTCGCATCCTTGATCGTTCCGATTTTTTGGAGGTGGCTGGCCCCTCCAGGCCCACAGGCTCCTGGAGACAAAGACCGGCCACTTTCCCTTGGAAAGAAAAGCGGCCAGCCCAGCTTCCTGATGTCAGTTTGTAGGGTTCCGCTGTGACTGTCAGGGCAGCACAGTTTTGAGGTGGGGGCAGGTTGGGTCTGGGAGATATCCTTATTCATTTGGATATTTTGGAGGCCGCCGGCCATTCAGGGCCACAGGCCCCTGGAGACAAAGTCTGGCCCTTTTCCCTGGGAAAGAAACGTTGCCATCCCAGGTTCCTGATGTCAGTTTGTAGGGTTCCCTTGGGGCTGTCAGGGCAGCACAGGTTTGAGTTGAGGGCAGGTTGGGTTTGGGGCACATCCTTGATCGTTCCGATTTGCTGGAGGTGGCTGGCCCCTCCGGGCCACAGGCCACTGGAGACAAAGACCGGCCATTTTCCCTGGGAAAGAAAGTGGCCAGCCCAGGTTCCTGATGTCAGCTTGTAGGGTTCCCTTGGGACTGTCAGGGCAGCACAGTTTTGAGGTGGGGAGCAGGTTGGGTCTGGGAGATATCCTTGTTCATTTGGAAATGTAGAGGCAGCCGGCCTCTCAGGGCCACAGGCCCCTGGAGACACAGTCTGGCCCTTTTCCCTGGGCAAGAAAAGTGGCCAGCCCGGGTTCCTGATGTCAGTTTTTAGGGTTCCCTTGGGACTGTCAGGACAGCACAGTTTTCAGGTGGGGGCAGGTTGGGTCTGGGATATATCCTTGTTCATTTAGATATCTTGGAGGCAGCCAGCCAATCAAGGCTGCAGGCCCCGGGAGACAAATTCCAGCCCTTATCCCTGTGAAAGAAAAGTTGCCAGCCCAGGTTCCAGATGTCAGTTTTTAGGGTTCCCTTGGGACTGTCAGGGCAGCACAGGTTTGAGGTGGGGGCAGGTTGGGTCTGGGAGATATCCTTGTTAATTTGGATATATTGGAGGCCGCCGGCCACTCAGGGCCACAGGCCCCTGCAGACAAAGACCGGTCCTTTTCCCTGGGAACGAGAAGTGGGCTGCCCAGGTCCCTGATGTCAGTTTCTTGGGTCCCCTTGGGACTGTCGGGGCAGCACAGGTTTGAGGTGGGGGCAGGTTGGGTTTGGGGCACATCCTTGATCGTTCCGATTTTTTGGAGGTGGCTGGCCCCTCCGGGCCACAGGCCACTTGGGAAAAAGACCAGGCATTTTCCCTGGGAAAGAAAGTGGCCAGTCAAGGTTCCTGATGACAATTTGAAGTGTTCCCTTGGGACTGTCAAGGCAGCACAGTTTAGAGGTGGGGGCAGGTTGGGTCTGGGTGATATCCTTGTACATTTCGGTATTTATGAGGTGCCAGCCACTCAGGGCCACAGGCCCCTGGAGACAAAGACCGGCCCTTTACCCTGTGAAAGAAGAGGGGCCATCCCGGGTTGCAGATATCCGTTTGTCGGGTTCACTTGGGACTGTCAGGGCAGCACAGGTTTGAGATGGGGGCAGGTTGGGTCTGGGAGATATCCTTGTTCATTTTGATTTTTTGGAGGTGGCTGGTCACTCAGGACCACAGGCCCCCGTAGGGAAAACCGGCCCTTTACCCTGGGAAAGAAAAGTTGACAGCCCAGGTTCCTGATGTCAGTTTTTAGGGTTCCCTTGGGACTGTCAGGGCAGCACTGGTTTGAGGTGGGGGCAGGTTGGATTTAGGGCACATCCTTGATCGTTTCAATTTTTTGGAGATGGCTGGCCCCTCAGGGCCACAGGCCCCTGGAGACAAAGACCGGTCCTTTTCCCTGGGAACGAGAAGTGGGCAGCCCAGGTTCCTGATGTCCGTTTCTCGGGTTCCCTTGGGACTGTCAGGGCAGCACATGTTTGAGGTTGGGGCAGGTTGGGTCTGCGTCGCATCCTTGATCGTTCCGATTTGCTGGAGATGGCTGGCCATTCAGGTCCACAGGCTCCTGGAGACAAAGACCGGCCCTTTACCCTTGGAAAGAAAAGTTGCCAGCCCAGGTACCTGATGTCAGTTTGTAGGGTTCCGTTGGTACTGTCAGGGCAGCACAGGTTTGAGGTGGGGGCAGTTTGGTTCTGGGAGATATCCTTGTTCATTTGGATATTTTGGAGGCCGCCTGACACTCAGGGCCACAGGCCCCTGCAGACAAAGACCGGTCTTTTTCCCTAGGAACGAGAAGTGGGCAGCCCAGGTCCCTGATGTCAGTTTCTTGGGTTCCCTTGGGACTGTCAGGGCAGCACAGGTTTGAGGTGGGGGCAGGTTGGGTCTGGGAGATATCCGAGTTCATTTGGATTTTTTGGAGGTGGCTGGCCCCTCCGGGCCACAGGCCACTTGGGAAAAAGACCAGGCATTTTCCCTGGGAAAGAAAGTGGCCAGCCCAGGTTCCTGATGTCAGTTTGTAGGGTTCCCTTGGGGCTGTCAGGACAGCACAGGTTTGAGGTGGGGGCAGGTTGGGTCTGGGAGATATCCTTGCTCATTCGGATATTTATGAGGTGCCGGCCACGCACGGCCACAGGCCCCTGGAGAAAAAGCCCGGCCCATTCCACTGGGAAAGAAAAATTGCCAGCCCAGGTTCCAGATGTCAGTTTGTAGGGTTCCCTTGGGGCTGTCAGGACAGCACTGGTTTGAGGTGGGGGCAGGTTGGGTTTGGGGCACATCCTTGACTGTTCCGATGTTTTGGAGGTGGCTGGTCCCTCCGGGCCACAGGCCACTAGAGACAAAGTCCGGCCATTTTCCCTGGGAAAGAACGTGGCCAGCCCAGGTTCCTGATGTCAGTTTGTAGGGTTCCCTTGGGACTGTCAGGGCAGGACAGGTTTTGAGGTGGGGGCAGGTTGGGTCTGGGAGATATCCTTGTTCATTTGGATTTTTTGGAGGCAGCTGGCCTCTCTGCACCACAGGTCCCCGGAGGGAAAGACCGGTCCTTTTTTCTGGGAACGAAACGTGGGCAGCCCAGGTTCCTGATGTCAGTTTGTAGGATTTCCTTGGGACTGTCAGGGCAGCACTGGTTTGAGGTAGGGGCAGGTTGGATTTGGGGCACATCCTTGATCGTTCCGATTTTTTGGAGGTGGCTGGCCACTCAGGGCCACAGGCCACTGGAGACAAAGACCGGCCATTTTCCCTGGGAAAGAAAGTGGCCAGCCCAGGTTCCTGATATCACTTTGTAGGGTTTCCTTGGGACTGTCAGGGCAGGACAGGTTTTGAGGTGGGGGCAGGTTGGGTCTGGGAGATATCCGAGTTTATTTGGATTTTTTGGAGGCAGCCGTCCTCTCTGGGCCACAGGTCCCTGGAGATAAAAACCGGTCCTTTTCCCTGGGAAAGAAAAGTTGCCAGTCCAGGTTCCTGATGTCAGTTTGTAGGGTTCCCTTGGGCCGGTCAGGGCAGCACAGGTTTGAGGTGGGGGCAGGTTGGGTCTGGGGCACATCCTTGATCGTTCCCATTTTTTGGAGGTGGCTGGCCACTCAGGGCCACAGGCCACTGGAGACAAAGACCGGCCATTTTCCCTGGGAAAGAAAGAGGCCAGCCCAGGTTCCTGATGTCACTTTGTAGGGTTTCCTTGGGACTGTCAGGGCAGGACAGGTTTTGAGGGGGGGCAGGTTGGGTCTGGGAGATATCCTTGTTCATTTGGATATTTTGGAGGCAGCCGGCCTCTCAGCGCCACAGGCCCCTGGAGACATAGTCTGGCCCTTTTCCCTTGGAAAGAAAAGTGGCCAGCTCAGGTTCCTGATGTCAGCTTGTAGGGTTCCCTTGGGACTGTCAGGGCAGCACAGGTTTGAGGTGGGGGCAGGTTGGGTCTGGGAGATATCCTTGTTCATTTGGATATTTTGGAGGCCGCCGGCCACTCAGGGCCACAGGCCCCTGGAGACAAAGACCGGTCCTTTTCCCTGGGAACGAGAAGTGGGCAGCCCAGGTTCCTGATGTCAGTTTCTTGGGTTCCCTTGGGACTGTCAGGGCAGCACAGGTTTGAGGTGGGGGCAGGTTGGGTCTGGGAGATATCCGTGTTCATTTGGATTTTTTGGAGGTGGCCGGCCACTCAGGACCACAGGTCCCCGTAGAGAAAGACCGGCCCTTTACCCTGGGAAAGAAAAGCGGCCAGCCCAGGTTATAGATGTCAGTTTTTAGTGTTAGCTTGGGATTGTCAGGGCAGCAAAGGTTTGAGGTGGGGGCAGGTTGGGTCTGGGAGATATCCCTGTTCATTTGGATATGTTGGCGGCAGCCGGCCTCTCAGGGCCACAAGCCCCTGGAGACAAAGTCTGACCCTTTTCCCTGGGAAAAGAAAAGTTGCCAGCCCAGGTTCCTGATGTCAGTTTGTAGGGTTCCCTTGGGACTGTCAGGGCAGCACTGGTTTGAGGTGGGGGCAGGTTGGGTCTGGGAGATATCCTTGTTCATTTTGTTTTTTTGGAGGCGGCTGGTCAATCAAGGCCACAGGCCCCTGGAGGGCAAGACCGGCCCTTTACCCTGGGAAAGAAAAGTTGACAGGCCAGGTTCCTGATGTCAGTTTTTAGGGTTCCCTTGGGACTGTCGGGGCAGCACAGGTTTGAGGTGGGGGCAGGTTGGGTCTGGGAGATATCCTTGTTCATTTGGATATGTTTGCTGCAGCCGGCCTCTCAGGGCCAAGGGCCCCTGGAGACAAAGACCGGCCCTTTACCCTGTAAGAGAAGAGGGGCCAGCCCTGGTTCAAGATGTCCGTTTGTAGGCTTCCCTTGGGACTTCAGGGCAGCAAAGTTTTGAGGTGGGGGCAGGTTGGATTTAGGGCACATCCTTGATCGCTCCGATTTTTTGGAGGTGGCTGGCCCCTCCAGACCACAGGCCCCTGGAGACAAAGACCGGTCCTTTTCCCTGGGAAAGAGAAGTGGGCAGCCCAGGTTCCTGGTGTCCGTTTCTAGGGTTCCCTTGGGACTGTCAGGGCAGTACAGGTTTGAGGGTGGGGCAGGTTGGGTCCGCGTCGCATCCTTGATCGTTTCGATTTTTTGGAGGTGGCTGGCCCCTCCAGGCCCACAGGCTCCTGGAGACAAAGACCGGCCACTTTCCCTTGGAAAGAAAAGCGGCCAGCCCAGCTTCCTGATGTCAGTTTGTAGGGTTCCGCTGGGACTGTCAGGGCAGCACAGGTTTGAGGTGGGGGCAGGTTGGGTCTGGGAGATATCCTTATTCATTTGGATATTTTGGAGGCCGCCGGCCATTCAGGGCCACAGGCCCCTGGAGACAAAGTCTGGCCCTTTTCCCTGGGAAAGAAACGTTGCCATCCCAGGTTCCTGATGTCAGTTTGTAGGGTTCCCTTGGGGCTGTCAGGGCAGCACAGGTTTGAGTTGAGGGCAGGTTGGGTTTGGGGCACATCCTTGATCGTTCCGATTTGCTGGAGGTGGCTGGCCCCTCCGGGCCACAGGCCACTGGAGACAAAGACCGGCCATTTTCCCTGGGAAAGAAAGTGGCCAGCCCAGGTTCCTGATGTCAGCTTGTAGGGTTCCCTTGGGACTGTCAGGGCAGCACAGTTTTGAGGTGGGGAGCAGGTTGGGTCTGGGAGATATCCTTGTTCATTTGGATATGTAGAGGCAGCCGGCCTCTCAGGGCCACAGGCCCCTGGAGACACAGTCTGGCCCTTTTCCCTGGGCAAGAAAAGTGGCCAGCCCGGGTTCCTGATGTCAGTTTTTAGGGTTCCCTTGGGACTGTCAGGACAGCACAGTTTTCAGGTGGGGGCAGGTTGGGTCTGGGATATATCCTTGTTCATTTAGATATCTTGGAGGCAGCCAGCCAATCAAGGCTGCAGGCCCCTGGAGACAAATTCCAGCCCTTATCCCTGTGAAAGAAAAGTTGCCAGCCCAGGTTTTAGATGTCAGTTTTTAGGGTTCCCTTGGGACTGTCAGGGCAGCACAGGTTTGAGGTGGGGGCAGGTTGGGTCTGGGAGATATCCTTGTTCATTTGGATATATTGGAGGCCGCCGGCCACTCAGGGCCACAGGCCCCTGCAGACAAAGACCGGTCCTTTTCCCTGGGAACGAGAAGTGGGCTGCCCAGGTCCCTGATGTCAGTTTCTTGGGTCCCCTTGGGACTGTCGGGGCAGCACAGGTTTGAGGTGGGGGCAGGTTGGGTTTGGGGCACATCCTTGATCGTTCCGATTTTTTGGAGGTGGCTGGCCCCTCCGGGCCACAGGCCACTTGGGAAAAAGACCAGGCATTTTCCCTGGGAAAGAAAGTGGCCAGTCAAGGTTCCTGATGACAATTTGAAGTGTTCCCTTGGGACTGTCAAGGCAGCACAGTTTAGAGGTGGGGGCAGGTTGGGTCTGGGTGATATCCTTGTACATTTCGGTATTTATGAGGTGCCAGCCACTCAGGGCCACAGGCCCCTGGAGACAAAGACCGGCCCTTTACCCTGTGAAAGAAGAGGGGCCATCCCGGGTTGCAGATATCCGTTTGTCGGGTTCACTTGGGACTGTCAGGGCAGCACAGGTTTGAGATGGGGGCAGGTTGGGTCTGGGAGATATCCTTGTTCATTTTGATTTTTTGGAGGTGGCTGGTCACTCAGGACCACAGGCCCCCGTAGGGAAAACCGGCCCTTTACCCTGGGAAAGAAAAGTTGACAGCCCAGGTTCCTGATGTCAGTTTTTAGGGTTCCCTTGGGACTGTCAGGGCAGCACTGGTTTGAGGTGGGGGCAGGTTGGATTTAGGGCACATCCTTGATCGTTTCAATTTTTTGGAGATGGCTGGCTCCTCAGGGCCACAGGCCCCTGGAGACAAAGACCGGTCCTTTTCCCTGGGAACGAGAAGTGGGCAGCCCAGGTTCCTGATGTCCGTTTCTCGGGTTCCCTTGGGACTGTCAGGGCAGCACATGTTTGAGGTTGGGGCAGGTTGGGTCTGCGTCGCATCCTTGATCGTTCCGATTTGCTGGAGATGGCTGGCCATTCAGGTCCACAGGCTCCTGGAGACAAAGACCGGCCCTTTACCCTTGGAAAGAAAAGTTGCCAGCCCAGGCACCTGATGTCAGTTTGTTAGGGTTCCGTTGGGACTGTCAGGGCAGCACAGGTTTGAGGTGGGGGCAGTTTGGTTCTGGGAGATATCCTTGTTCATTTGGATATTTTGGAGGCCGCCTGACACTCAGGGCCACAGGCCCCTGCAGACAAAGACCGGTCTTTTTCCCTAGGAACGAGAAGTGGGCAGCCCAGGTCCCTGATGTCAGTTTCTTGGGTTCCCTTGGGACTGTCAGGGCAGCACAGGTTTGAGGTGGGGGCAGGTTGGGTCTGGGAGATATCCGAGTTCATTTGGATTTTTTGGAGGTGGCTGGCCCCTCCGGGCCACAGGCCACTTGGGAAAAAGACCAGGCATTTTCCCTGGGAAAGAAAGTGGCCAGCCCAGGTTCCTGATGTCAGTTTGTAGGGTTCCCTTGGGGCTGTCAGGTCAGCACAGGTTTGAGGTGGGGGCAGGTTGGGTCTGGGAGATATCCTTGCTCATTGGGATATTTATGAGGTGCCGGCCACGCAGGGCCACAGGCCCCTGGAGAAAAAGCCCGGCCCATTCCACTGGGAAAGAAAAATTGCCAGCCCAGGTTCCAGATGTCAGTTTGTAGGGTTCCCTTGGGGCTGTCAGGACAGCACTGGTTTGAGGTGGGGGCAGGTTGGGTTTGGGGCACATCCTTGACTGTTCCGATGTTTTGGAGGTGGCTGGTCCCTCCGGGCCACAGGCCACTAGAGACAAAGTCCGGCCATTTTCCCTGGGAAAGAACGTGGCCAGCCCAGGTTCCTGATGTCAGTATGTAGGGTTCCCTTGGGACTGTCAGGGCAGGACAGGTTTTGAGGTGGGGGCAGGTTGGGTCTGGGAGATATCCTTGTTCATTTGGATTTTTTGGAGGCAGCCGGCCTCTCTGCACCACAGGTCCCCGGAGGGAAAGACCGGTCCTTTTCCCTGGGAACGAAACGTGGGCAGCCCAGGTTCCTGATGTCAGTTTGTAGGATTTCCTTGGGACTGTCAGGGCAGCACTGGTTTGAGGTAGGGGCAGGTTGGATTTGGGGCACATCCTTGATCGTTCCGATTTTTTGGAGGTGGCTGGCCACTCAGTGCCACAGGCCACTGGAGACAAAGACCGGCCATTTTCCCTGGGAAAGAAAGTGGCCAGCCCAGGTTCCTGATATCACTTTGTAGGGTTTCCTTGGGACTGTCAGGGCAGGACAGGTTTTGAGGGGGGGGCAGGTTGGGTCTGGGAGATATCCGAGTTTATTTGGATTTTTTGGAGGCAGCCGTCCTCTCTGGGCCACAGGTCCCTGGAGATAAAAACCGGTCCTTTTCCCTGGGAAAGAAAAGTTGCCAGTCCAGGTTCCTGATGTCAGTTTGTAGGGTTCCCTTGGGCCGGTCAGGGCAGCACAGGTTTGAGGTGGGGGCAGGTTGGGTCTGGGGCACATCTTTGATCGCTCCGATTTTTTGGAGATGGCTAGCCCCTCAGTACCAGGTTGGGTCTGGGTGATATCCTTGTTAATTTCGATATTTATGAGGTGCCAGCCACTCAGGGCCACAGGCCCCTGGAGACAAAGACCGGCCCTTTACCCTGTGAGAGAAGAGGGGCCAGCCCTGGTTCAAGATGTCCGTTTGTAGGGTTCCCTTTGGACTGTCAGGGCAGCAATGTTTTGAGATGGGGGCAGGTTGGGTCTGGGAGATATCCTTGTTCACTTTGATTTTTTGGAGGCGGCTGGTCACTCAGGGCCACAGGCCCCTGGAGAGAAAGATTGGACGTTTACCCTGGGAAAGAAAAGCGGCCAGCCAAGGTTATAGATGTCAGTTTTTATGGTTCCCTTGGGATTGTCAGGGCAGCAGAGGTTTGAGGTGGGGGCAGGTTGGGTCTGGGAGATATCCTTGTTCATTTGGATATTTTGGAGGCAGCCGGCCACTCAGGGCCACAGGCCCCTGGAGACAAAGTCTGGCCCTTTTCCCTGGGAAAGAAAAGTTGCCCTCCCAGGTTCCTAATGTCAGTTTGTAGGGTTCCCTTGGGAACTGTCAAGGCAGCAGAGGTTTGAGGTGGGGGCAGGTTGGGTCTGTGTCGCATTCTTGATCGTTCCGATTTGCTGGAGATGGCTGGCCATTCAGGTCCACAGTCTCCTGGAGACAAAGACCGGCCCTTTTCCCTTGGAAAGAAAAGCGGCCATCCCAGGTTCTTGATGTCAGTTTGTAGGGTTCCCTTGGGACTGTCAGGGCAGCACAGTTTTGAGGTGGGGGCAGGTTGGGTCTGGGAGATATGCTTATTCATTTGGATGTTTTGGAGGCAGCCGGCCTCTCTGGGCCACAGGCCCCTGGAGACATAGTCTGGCCCTTTTCCCTGGGAAAGAAAAGTGGCCAGTCCGCGTTCCTGATGTCAGTTTCTAGGGTTCCCTTGGGGCTGTCAGGGCAGCTCAGGTTTGAGGTGGGGGCAGGTTGGGTCTGTGTGATATCCTTGTTCAATTCTATATTTATGAGGTGCGAGCCACTCAGGGCCACAGGCCCCTGGAGACAAAGACCGGCCCTTTACCCTGTGAAAGAAGAGGGGCCAGCCCTGGTTCTAGATATCCGTTGGTAGGGTTCGCTTGGGACTGTCAGGGAAGCACAGGTTTGAGGTGGGGGCAGGTTGGGTTTGGGGCACATCCTTGATCGCTCCGATTTTTTGGAGGTGGCTGGCCCCTCCGGGCCACAGGCCCCTGCAGACAAAGACCGGTCCTTTTCCCTGGGAACGAGAAGTGGCCAGCCCAGGTCCCTGATGTCAGTTTCTTGGGTTCCCTTGGGACTGTCAGGGCAACACAGGTTTGAGTTGGGGGCAGGTTGGGTCTGCTAGATATCCTTGTTCCTTTAGATATCTTGGCGGCAGCCGGCCTCTAAGGGCCACAGGCCCCTGGAGACAAAGTCTGGCCCTTTTCCCTGGGAAAGAAAAGTTGCCAGCCCAGGTTCCTGATGTCAGTTTGTAGGGTTCCCTGGGGACTGTCAGGGCAGCACTGGTTTGAGGTGGGGGCAGGTTGGGTCTGGGAGATATCCTTGTTCATTTGGATATGTTGGAGGCAGCCGGCTTCTCAGGGCCACAGGCCCCTGGAGACATAGTCTGGCCCTTTTCCCTGGGAAAGAAAAGTGGCCAGTCCGCGTTCCTGATGTCAGTTTGTAGGGTTCCCTTGGGACTGTCTAGGCAGCACAGGTTTGAGGTGGGGGCAGGTTGGGTCTTGGTGATATCATTGTTCACTTCGATATTTATGAGGTGCCAGCCACTCAGGGCCACAGGCCCCTGGAGACAGAGACCGGCCCTTTACCCTGCGAAAGAAGAGGGGCCAGCCCTGGTCCCAGATGTCCGTTGGTAGGGTTCCCTTGGGACTGTCAGGGCAGCACAGGTTTGAGGTGGGGGCAGGTTGGGTCTGGGAGATATCCTTTTTCATTTTGATTTTTTGGAGGCGGCTGGTCACTCAGGGCCACAGGCCCCTGGAGACAAAGTCTGGCCCTTTTCCCTGGGAAAGATAAGTGGCAAGCCCAGGTTCCAGATGACAGGTTGTCGGGTTCACTTGGGACTGTCAGGGCAGCACAGGTTTGAGGTGGGGGCAGGTTGGGTCTGGGAGATATCCTAGTTCATTTGGATTTTTTGGAGATGGCCGGCCACTCAGGACCACAGGCCCCTGGAGAGAAAGACCGGCCCTTTACCCTGGGAAAGAAAAGCGGCCAGCCCAGGTTATAGATGTCAGTTTTTATGGTTCCCTTGGGATTGTCAGGGCAGCACAGGTTTGATGTGGGGGCAGGATGGGTCTGGGAGATATCCTTGTTCATTTGGATATTTTGGAGCCAGCCCGCCTCTCAGGGCCACAGGCCCCTGGAGGCAAAGTCTGGCCCTTTTCCCTGGGAAAGAAAAGTTGCCAGTCCAGGTTCCTGATGTCAGTTTGTAGGGTTCCATTGGGACTGTCAGGGCAGCACAGTTTTGAGGTGGGGGCAGGTTGGGTCTGTGTCGCATTCTTGATCGTTCCGATTTGCTGGAGAGGGCTGGCCATTCAGGTCCACAGCCTCCTGGAGACAAAGACCGGCCCATTTCCTTGGGAAAGAAAAGTGGCAAGCCCAGGTTCCAGATATCAGTTTGTAGGGTTCCCTTGGGGCTGTCAGGACAGCACTGGTGTGTGGTGGGGGCAGGTTGGGTTTGGGATATATCCTTGTTCATATGGATATCTTGGAGGCAGCCGGCCACTCAGGGCCACAGGCCCCAGGAGACAAAGTCGGACCCTTTTCCCTGCGAAAGAAAAGTTGCCAGGCCAGGTTCCTGATGTCATTTTTTAGGGTTCCCTTGGGGCTGTCAGGTCAGCACAGGTTTGAGGTGGGGGCAGGTTGGGTCTGGGATATATCCTTGTTCATTTGGATATTTTGGCGGCAGCTGGCCACTCAGGGCCACAGGCCCCAGGAGACAAAGACCGGCCCTTTTCCCTGCGAGAGAAAAGGGGCCAGCCCAGGTTCCTGATGTCATTTTCTAGGGTTCCCTTTGGACTGTGAGGGCAGCGCTGGTTTGAGGTGGGGGCAGGTTGGGTCTGGGAGATATCCTTGTTCCTTTAGATATTTTGGAGGCAGCCGGCCACTCAGGGCCACAGGCCCCTTAAGACAAAGTCTGGCCCGTTTCCCTGTGAAAGAAAGGTTGCCAGGCCAGGTTCCTGATTTCAGTTTGTAGGGTTCTGTTGGGACTGTCGAGGCAGCACAGGTTTGAGGTGGGGGCAGGTTGGGTCTGGGAGATATCCGAGTTCATTTGTATTTTTTGGAGGCAGCCGGCCTCTCTGGGCCACAGGTCCCTGGAGATAAAGACCGGTCCTTTTCCCTGGGAAAGAAAAGTTGCCAGGCCAGGTTCCTGATGTCAGTTTGTAGGGTTCCCTTGGGGCTGTAAGGGCAGTTCTGGTTTGAGGTGGGGGCAGGTTGGGTCTGGGGCACATCCTTGATCGCTCCGATTTTTGGGAGGTGGCTGGCCCCTCAGTACCACAGGCCCCCGGAGAGAAAGACCGGCCCTTTACCCTGGGAAAGAAAAGCGGCCGGCCCAGGTTCCTGATGTCAGTTTGTAGGGTTCCCTTGGGACTGTCAGGGCAGCGCAGGTTTGAGTTGGGGGCAGGTTGGGTCTGCTAGATATCCTATTTCCTTTAGATATCTTGGGGGCAGCCGGCCTCTAAGAGCCACAGGTCCCTGGAGACAAAGTCTGGCCCTTTTCCCTGGGAAAGAAAAGTGGCCAGTCCGCGTTCCTGATGTCAGTTTCTAGGGTTCCCTGGGGACTTTCATGGCAGCACTGGTTTGAGGTGGGGGCAGGTTGGGTCTGGGAGATATCCTTGTTCATTTGGATATGTTGGAGGCAGCCAGCTTCTCAGGGCCACAGGCCCCTGGAGACATAGTCTGGCCCTTTTCCCTGGGAAAGGAAAGTTGCCAGCCCAGGTTCCCGATATCAGTTTGTAGGGTTCCCTTGGGACTGTCAGGGCAGCACTGGTTTGAGGTGGGGGCAGGTTGGGTCTGGGAGATATCCTTGTTCACTTTGATTTTTTGGAGGCGGCTGGTCACTCAGGGCCACAGGCCCCAGGAGACAAAGTCCGGCCCTTTCCCCTGGGAAAGATAAGTGGCAAGCCCAGGTTCCAATTGACAGTTTGTCAAGTTCACTTGGGACTGTCAGGGCAGCACAGGTTTGAGGTGGGGGCAGGTTGGGTCTGGGAGATATCCGAGTTCATTTGGATTTTTTGGAGGTGGCTGGCCACTCAGGACCACAGGCCCCGGAGGGAAAGACCGGCCCTTTACCCTGGGAAAGAAAAGTTGACAGCCCAGGTTATAGATGTCAGTTTTTAGGGTTCCCTTGGGACTGTCGAGGCAGGACAGGTTTGAGGTGGGGGCAGGCTGGGTCTGGGAGATATCCTTGTTCCTTTAGATATCTTGGAGGCAGCCGGCCACTCAGGGCCACAGGCTCCTGGAGACAAAGTCTGGCACTTTTCCCTGCGAAAGAAAAGTTGTCAGGCCAGGTTCCTGATGTCAGTTTGAAGGGTTCCCTTGGGGCTGTCAGGGCAGCACAGTTTTCAGGTGGGGGCAGGTTGGGTCTGGGGCACATCCTTGATCGCTCCGATTTTTTGGAGGTGGCTGGCCCCTCAGTACCACAGGCCCCCGGAGAGAAAGACCGGCCCTTTACCCCGGGAAAGAAAAGCGGCCAGCCCAGGTTCCTGATGTCAGTTTGTAGGGTTCCCTTGGGACTGTCAGGGCAGCGCTGGATTGAGTTGGGGGCAGGTTGGGTCTGCTAGATATCCTTGTTCCTTTAGATATCTTGGAGGCAGCCGGCCTCTAAGGGCCACAGGCCCCTGGAGACAAAGTCTGGCCCTTTTCCCTGGGAAAGAAAAGTGGCCAGTCCGCGTTCCTGATGTCAGTTTGTAGGGTTCCCTGGGGACTGTCAGGGCAGCACAGGTTTGAGGTGGGGGCAGGTTGGGTCTGGGAGATATCCGAGTTCATTTGGATTTTTTGGAGGCAGCCGGCCTCTCTGGGCCACAGGTCCCCGGAGGGAAAGACCGGTCCTTTTCCCTGGGAACGAAAAGTGGGCAGCCCAGGTTCCTGATGTCAGTTTGTAGGATTTCCTTGGGACTGTCAGGGCAGCACTGTTTTGAGGTAGGGGCAGGTTGGATTTGGGGCACATCCTTGATCGTTCCGATTTTTTGGAGTTGGCTGGCCACTCAGGGCAACAGGCCACTGGAGACAAAGACCGGCCATTTTCCCTGGGAAAGAAAGTGGCCAGCCCAGGTTCCTGATGTCACTTTGTAGGGTTTCCTTGGGACTGTCAGGGCAGGACAGGTTTTGAGGTGGGGGCAGGTTGGGTCTGGGAGATATCCGAGTTCATTTGGATTTTTTGGAGGCAGCCGGCCTCTCGGGGCCACAGGTCCCTGGAGATAAAGACCGGTCCTTTTCCCTGGGAAAGAAAAGTTGCCAGTCCAGGTTCCTGATGTCAGTTTGTAGGGTTCCCTTGGGGCTGTCAGGGCAGCACAGGTTTGAGTTGGGGGCAGGTTGGGTTTGGGGCACATCCTTGATCGTTCCGATTTTTTGGAGGTGGCTGGCCCCTCCGGGCCACAGGCCACTTGGGAAAAAGACCAGGCATTTTCCCTGGGAAAGCAAGTGGCCAGTCAAGGTTCCTGATGTCAGTTTGTAGTGTTCCCTTGGGACTGTCAAGGCAGCACAGTTTAGAGGTGGGGGCAGGTTGGGTCTGGGTGATATCCTTGTACATTTCGGTATTTATGAGGTGCCAGCCACTCAGGGCCACAGGCCCCTGGAGACAAAGCCGGCCCTTTACCCTGGGAAAGAAGAGGGGCCAGCCCTGGTTGCAGATATCCGTTTGTCGGGTTCACTTGGGACTGTCAGGGCAGCACAGGTTTGAGATGGGGGCAGGTTGGGTCTGGGAGATATCCTTGTTCATTTTGATTTTTTGGAGGTGGCTGGTCACTCAGGACCAAAGGCCCGCGTAGGGAAAACCGGCCCTTTACCCTGGGAAAGAAAAGTTGACAGCCCAGGTTCCTGATGTCAGTTTTTAGGGTTCCCTTGGGACTGTCAGGGCAGCACTGGTTTGAGGTGGGGGCAGGTTGGATTTAGGGCACATCCTTGATCGCTCCAATTTTTTGGAGGTGGCTGGCTCCTCAGGGCCACAGGCCCCTGGAGACAAAGACCGGCCCTTTACCCTGGGAACGAGAAGTGGGCAGCCCAGGTTCCTGATGTCCGTTTCTCGGGTTCCCTTGGGACTGTCAGGGCAGCACATGTTTGAGGTTGGGGCAGGTTGGGTCTGCGTCGCATCCTTGATCGTTCCGATTTGCTGGAGATGGCTGGCCATTCAGGTCCACAGGCTCCTGGAGACAAAGACCGGCCCTTTACCCTTGGAAAGAAAAGTTGCCAGCCCAGGTTCCTGATGTCAGTTTGTAGGGTTCCGTTGGGACTGTCAGGGCAGCACAGTTTTGAGGTGGGGGCAGGTTGGGTCTGTGTCGCATTCTTGATCGTTCCGATTTGCTGGAGATGGCTGGCCATTCAGGTCCACAGGCTCCTGGAGACAAAGACCGGCCACTTTCCCTTGGAAAGAAAAGTGGCCAGCTCAGGTTCCTGATGTCAGCTTGTAGGGTTCGCTTGGGACTGTCAGGGCAGCACAGGTTTGAGGTGGGGGCAGGTTGGGTCTGGGAGATGTCCTTGTTCATTTGGATATTTTGGAGGCCGCCGGCCACTCAGGGCCACAGGCCCCTGGAGACAAAGACCGGTCCTTTTCCCTGGGAACGAGAAGTGGGCAGCCAAGGTTCCCGATGTCAGTTTCTTGGGTTCCCTTGGGACTGTCAGGGCAGCACAGTTTTGAGGTGGGGGCAGGTTGGGTCTGGGTGATATCCTTGTTCATTTCGATATTTATGAGGTGCCAGCCACTCAGGGCCACAGGCCCCTGGAGACAAAGACCGTCCCTTTTCCCGGTGAAAGAAGAGGGGCCAGCCCTGGTTCCAGATATCCGTTTGTCGGGTTCACTTGGGACTGTCAGGGAAGCACAGGTTTGAGGTGGGGGCAGGTTGGGTCTGGGAGATATCCGTGTTCATTTGGATTTTTTGGAGGTGGCCGGCCACTCAGGACCACAGGTCCCCGTAGAGAAAGACCGGCCCTTTACCCTGGGAAAGAAAAGCGGCCAGCCCAGGTTATAGATGTCAGTTTTTAGTGTTAGCTTGGGATTGTCAGGGCAGCAAAGGTTTGAGGTGGGGGCAGGTTGGGTCTGGGAGATATCCCTGTTCATTTGGATATGTTGGCGGCAGCCGGCCTCTCAGGGCCACAAGCCCCTGGAGACAAAGTCTGACCCTTTTCCCTGGGAAAAGAAAAGTTGCCAGCCCAGGTTCCTGATGTCAGTTTTTCGGGTTCCCTTGGGACTGTCAGGGCAGCACAGTTTTGAGGTGGGGGCAGGTTGGGTCTGGGAGATATCCTAGTTATCTTGGATTTTTTGGAGGTGGCTGGCCACTCAGGACCACAGGCCCCCGGAGGGCAAGACCGGCCCTTTACCCTGGGAAAGAAAAGTTGACAGCCCAGGTTCCTGATGTCAGTTTTACGGTTCCCTTGGGACTGTCGGGGCAGCACAGGTTTGAGGTGGGGGCAGGTTGGGTCTGGGAGATATCCTTGTTCATTTGGATATGTTTGCTGCAGCCGGCCTCTCAGGGCCAAGGGCCCCTGGAGACAAAGACCGGCCCTTTACCCTGGTAAAGAAATGTGGCCAGCCCAGGTTCCTGATGTCAGTTTTACGGTTCCCTTGGGACTGTCAGGGCAGCACAGTTTTGAGGTGGGGGCAGGTTGGATTTAGGGCACATCCTTGATCGCTCCGATTTTTTGGAGGTGGCTGGCCCCTCCAGACCACAGGCCCCTGGAGACAAAGACCGGTCCTTTTCCCTGGGAAAGAGAAGTGGGCAGCCCAGGTTCCTGATGTCCGTTTCTAGGGTTCCCTTGGGACTGTCAGGGCAGTACAGGTTTGAGGGTGGGGCAGGTTGGGTCTGCGTCGCATCCTTGATCGTTCCGATTTTTTGGAGGTGGCTGGCCCCTCCAGGCCCACAGGCTCCTGGAGACAAAGACCGGCCACTTTCCCTTGGAAAGAAAAGTTGCCAGCCCAGCTTCCTGATGTCAGTTTGTAGGGTTCCGTTGGGACTGTCAGGGCAGCACAGGTTTGAGGTTGGGGCAGGTTGGGTCTGGGAGATATCCTTGTTCATTTGGATATTTTGGAGGCCGCCGGCCATTCAGGGCCACAGGCCCCTGGAGGCAAAATCTGGCCCTTTTCCCTGGGAAAGAAAAGTTGCCATCCCAGGTTCCTGATGTCAGTTTGTAGGGTTCCCTTGGGGCTGTCAGGGCAGCACAGGTTTGAGTTGGGGGCAGGTTGGGTTTGGGGCACATCCTTGATCGTTCCGATTTTTTGGAGGTGGCTGGCCCCTCCGGGCCACAGGCCACTGGAGACAAAGACCGGCCATTTTCCCTGGGAAAGAAAGTGGCCAGCCCAGGTTCCTGATATCACTTTGTAGGGTTTCCTTGGGACTGTCAGGGCAGCACAGTTTTGAGGTGGGGGCAGGTTGGGTCTGGGAGATATCCTTGTTCATTTGGATATGTAGAGGCAGCCGGCCTCTCAGGGCCACAGGCCCCTGGAGACAAAGTCTGGCCCTTTTCCCTGGGCAAGAAAAGTGGCCAGCCCGGGTTCCTGATGTCAGTTTTTAGGGTTCCCTTGGGACTGTCAGGGCAGCACAGGTTTGAGGTGGGGGCAGGTTGGGTCGGGGAGATATCCTTGTTCATTTGGATATATTGGAGGCCGCCGGCCACTCAGGGCCACAGGCCCCTGCAGACAAAGACCGGTCCTTTTCCCTGGGAACGAGAAGTGGGCTGCCCAGGTCCCTGATGTCAGTTTCTTGGGTTCCCTTGGGACTGTCAGGGCAGCACAGGTTTGAGGTGGGGGCAGGTTGGGTTTGGGGCACATCCTTGATCGTTCCGATTTTTTGGAGGTGGCTGGCCCCTCCGGGCCACAGGCCACTTGGGAAAAAGACCAGGCATTTTCCCTGGGAAAGAAAGTGGCCAGTCAAGGTTCCTGATGTCAGTTTGTAGTGTTCCCTTGGGACTGTCAAGGCAGCACAGTTTAGAGGTGGGGGCAGGTTGGGTCTGGGTGATATCCTTGTACATTTCGGTATTTATGAGGTGCCAGCCACTCAGGGCCACAGGCCCCTGGAGACAAAGACCGT